>NC_069499.1:257852528-258152528 GCF_027579735.1 Bombina bombina | reverse complement strand
CCTGAAGATCATCCTACCTTGAGTCGTCTTCACTCAGCCGAGCCACCGATGGAACTGAAGAGGACATCCGGAGCGGAAGAAGTTAATCCTCCAAGCGGCGCTGAAGAAATCTTCCATCCGATGAAGTCATCATCCAGGCGGTGCTGAAGAAAAGTCTTCGATCCGTCCGATGTCATCTTCAAAGAAGCGCTGAAGAGGTCTTCTATCCGGGCGAAGTCATCTTCCAAGCCGGGTCTTGAATCTTCCTTCCGCCGACGCGGAACCACCTTCTTCACCGACGGACTACGACGAATGACGGCTCCTTTAAGGGACGTCATCCAAGATGGCGTCCCCTCAATTCCGATTGGCTGATAGGATTCTATCAGCCAATCGGAATTAAGGTAGGAAAATCTGATTGGCTGATGGAATCAGCCAATCAGATTCAAGTTCAATCCGATTGGCTGATCCAATCAGCCAATCAGATTGAGCTCGCATTCTATTGGCTGATCGGAACAGCCAATAGAATGCGAGCTCAATCTGATTGGCTGATTCCATCAGCCAATCAGATTTTTCCTACCTTAATTCCGATTGGCTGATAGAATCCTATCAGCCAATCGGAATTGAGGGGACGCCATCTTGGAGGACGTCCCTTAAAGGAGCCGTCATTCGTCGTAGTCCGTCGGTGAAGAAGGTGGTTCCGCGTCGGCGGAAGGAAGATTCAAGACCCGGCCTGGAAGATGACTTCATCGGATGGAAGATTTCTTCAGCGCCGCTTGGAGGATTAACTTCTTCCGCTCCGGATGTCCTCTTCAGTTCCATCGGTGGCTCGGCTGAGTGAAGACGACTCAAGGTAGGATGATCTTCAGGGGATTAGTGTTAGGTTTTTGTAAGGGGGGTTTGGGTTAGATTAGGGGTATGTGGGTGGTGGGTTTTAATGTTGGGGGGGAGGGTTGTATTTTTCTTTTACAGGCAAAAGAGCTGTTTTCTTTGGGGCATGCCCCCACAAATGGGCCTTTTAAGGGCTGGTAAGGTCAAAGAGCTTTGAAATTTATTTAATTTAGAATAGGGTAGGGCATTTTTTTATTTTGGGGGGGTTTGTTATTTTATTAGGGGGCTTAGATTAGGTGTAAGTAGCTTAAAATTGTTGTAATATTTGTAACATGTAACTTATTTTTTTATTTTTTGTAACTTAGCTTTTTTTATTTTTTGTACTTTAGTTAGTTTATGTAATTGTATTTAATTGTAGTTATTTGTAGGTAGTTTATTTAATTTAATGATAGTGTAGTATTAGGTTTAATTGTAACTTAAGTTAGAATTTATTTTACAGGTAATTTTGTATTTCTTTTAGCTATGTAGTTATTAAATAGTTAATAACTATTTAATAACTATTCTAACTAGCTAAAATAAATACAAAGTTACCTGTAAAATAAATATAAATCCTAAGATAGCTATAATATAATTATTAATTATATTGTAGCTATCTTAGGGTTTATTTTACAGGTAGGTATTTATTTTTAAATAGGAATAATTTATTAAAGTATAGTGTAGTGTTAGGTGTAATTGTAACTTAGGTTAGGATTTATTTCACAGGTACATTTCTCTTTATTTTAGCTAGGTAAGCTATTAAATAGTTAATAACTATTTAATAGTTATTGTACATGGTTAAAATAAATTGAAAGGTACCTGTAAAATAAAAATAAATCCTAAGATAGCTAGAATATAATTATTATTTATATTGTAGCTATATTAGGGTTTATTTTAAAGGTAAGTATTTAGTTTTAAATAGGATTCATTTACTTAATAAGAGTTAATTTATTTAGATTAATTTAATTAATATTTAAGTTAGGGGGGCGTTAGGGTTAGACTTAGGTTTAGGGGTTGATAATTTTATGACAGTGGCGGCGGCGTAGTGGGGGGCAGGATAGGGGTTAATAAATTTATTATAGGTGGCGACGGTGTAGGGGGGGCAGATTAGGGGTTAATAAATTTATTATAGGTGGCGACGGTGTAGGGGGGGGCAGGATAGGGGTTAATACATTTAATATAGGTTGCGGCGGGTTCAGGGAACGGCGGTTTAGGGGTTAATACATTTATTATAGTTGCGGTGGGCTCCGGGAGCGGCGGTTTAGGGGTTAATATGTATAGAGTAGCTTGCGGTGGGCTCCGGGAGCGGCGGTTTAGGGGGTAATAACTTTATTTAGTTGCGGCGGTATAGGGGGGGGTCAGATTAGTGGTGTTTAGACTCGGGGTACATGTTAGGGTGTTAGGTGTAGACAGCTCCCATAGAAATCAATGGGATGTCTGTCAGCAGCGAACTTATACTTTCGCTATGGTCAGACTCCCATTGATTCCTATGGGATCCGCCGCCTCCAGGGGTGGCGGATTGAAAACCAGGTACGCTGGGCCGTAAAAGTGCCGAGCGTACCTGCTATTTTTTGATATCTAGCAAAAGTAGTGACAATGTGCCGCACTTGTGTGCGGAACATCTGGAGTGACGTAAGAATCGATCTGTGTCGGACTGAGTCCGGCGGATCGATGCTTACGTCACAAAATTCTACTTTTGCCGGTCTCAAGCCTTTGATAACTAAGGCGAATCAGCCTCGCCACAAATACGCTGCGGAATTCCAGCGTATTTGAGGTTGACGGCTTGATAACTAGGCCCCAAGGATTATTTATACTCATTAAGGTTTCATTTATTAGAGCCTTTCAGATACATTTCACATATGTCGTTATTGATACATATTAATAGACAACTATATAGGGTTAATACAGACTTAGACCTAGACTTACTATAGGCAAGTACACGCTGGCAGCAATATAAGACTGCATACTAATTTCTTGATTCTAACTGTAGATCATAGGTAAGAATTAATATTTGGTTACTCTCGACTATACGTGACATGAATAATTATTTTTTTCAAATACAAGTATATATTCTTTTCATATATATGACCCTTAGAATCACACATTATATTGATCATGAGAGTTGTAGATTCGGCAAAAGCAATTTTATGAATGAATACCCAAGGGTTGTTGTGCCGCTCATGTGATCGCTGTGTTGACCAATTGAAGCGCTTGTCTTGAGTGAAGTATTTACACTTTGCAGACGTCACATTACGCGATCGGAACCACAACCAATGAATATAGACACACTGAGTCACTGAACATTACCACTTTTAAGCAAACATTCCTGAACAATTGAACATTTTTAAAAATGTATCTTGAAACTATATTCACATGAAATTGGTGATTATTGGGAGATACAGAATTTGTAACGTGTTATATATTATGGTAAACTTATGGACATTTAGCGCCAATTTTAATGAGGGGACTGGGAGGGGGATGTTAAATGTTTTTTACATGTTTGGTTGGATCCTATGTGTATAAAAGGCTTCACAAATGTATTGTAACAATATCAACCTGATAAAACAGTGTATCCACTGAGAAACGCATCACTGTGTAGGTGTTGTGTATAAAAAAATATTTGATAAAAAATAGTATTTATTATATCAAATGTTCTTATTGGGGTATTGATGCGGTTTATATAATTAGCATTACCCTGCAATATTGGATCCATTTTTATTTGCTGCCCGAGGGAATGGAGATTGAGAATCTGGTTTCTGACACGGGATGAGAGTTAGCCAGACTACTCCTGAATATCTGACCTGCGAGCATAGCACTTGATAGTGCTTCACCAAATGTGAGTGCAATTAATATACTCTGTATTTCCTGTTTTATAAGAACATACTACGCAATGGGTGTTCTCTTTAATTTATTTAATGAGAGCTAGAACTTGTATCCGATTCCTGACACGGGAGGCGAGTTAGCCAGACTACTCTGAAATATCTGACCTGCCAGTACAGCACTTGATAGTGCTCCAATAAATGTGAGTGAAATCTATTCACATATCTATCCCTCTGTTTTAATCTGAACATATTACGCTATGGGCACCTTCTTTCTGTTTATTTATAGGAATACCAAGGGTCATTAATGGAGTCCTCGACAGGAAACATTTTCTTAAAAATATGAGATGGGGAAAAAGACACCCCTGGTTTCTCCCATTCCTTTAAGATAATCTCCCTAGCACGGTCCGACACAGGATAAACCTCTGAAGAGGAAGGTTCATCAAAGAAACTATTAAGTTTATTAGATTTCTTAGGAGTGACAACGACCGGGGTATCAGAGTCATCTAAAGTAGCTAAAACCTCCTTTAACTATACACAAAGGTGTTCAAGCTTAGATTTGAAGGATACCACCTCAGTCTCAGAAGAAGGAATTATACTGTCCGAATCTGAAATTTCACCCTCAGAAAGTCCCGATGTATCTTCCTCATCAGACTTATGAGAAAGGGCAACTTGGGAAGCAGAACTGAGGACACGCACCTTACTCTCTGAATTTCTAGATTTCCTCTTGTGTTTTCTCTGTAATCTGGGAATGGCAGCTAATGCTGCAGATACCGCTGAAGATACCTGGGCAGCAATTTCTGCATTTAAATAAACTCCACTAGGAGTTATAGAGGAACCGCAGGGCACTGCTTGTGACACCATTGAGACTTGGGACCAGGGTCGGCTCCAGAACTAATTAAATGGGGAGGGGCATTTTTCACGAGGGGGCACGCTTTTAAAAAGCATGTATGAGAGTCAAAATAAGAGCAGACCTACTGTGGCAGTCCAGGGGTTACATTTATCAGATCTCTGGCTGTGCAGGAGTTAGATTTGTTTATATTTCTGGAAGTGCAGCGGTTACATGTGTCATATCTCAAGGAGTATAGGGGTTACATTTATAAGATGTCTGGCAGTGCCACAGCAGTTACATTTACCTGATTTATGGCAGTGCAGGGGTTACATTTGTCATATCTCAGGAATGTCTCCCACATATGACACAGCCAGTGGACACTGTTTGCATGTGTAGCTCTACCAATGACCCTACTAATGATCAAATAAGCTTTTACGTGACAATAAGTTTGAGTGCCAAGCAGTACATTACTTGTACAGATATTATTAATGATATTTACCAGCACACACACAGTGTATATACAGTATGTATATACACACAAATTATATATATATATATATATATATATATATACATACATACATACATACATACATACATACATACATGCACACGGTATATACACACAGTGTATGTATGTATGTGTATATATATATATATATATATATATATATATATATATATATATATATATATATATATGATATATATATATATATATATTATAATTATATATATATTATAATTATATATATATATATATATATATATAATTATAATATATATAATAATCTTGGGGACAAATAGGAGATGTTTTAAAGCATGTAAATAATAAACATAAGGCTATTTCACTCATTGTCCCACAGCTACATTTGAAGTGTGTGTATTTGAGCACCTATAATCTGACACACATTTTACACTGATCACTGCAGATAAAGCAGGCACAATGCACACTTGTTTTGTGTGACCTGCAGTGGGGAAACCAAGGAATTCCCAATTTGCTTCTTTATCTGTGGCTGCCAGAATATAAAGCACAATAGGGAAGGGATACTACTCTCATCTCACACATTGGTTATACGGCTGTGTTTTCACAAAATTACTTCTGCCTTCCCTCTCATTGACTGTTAGCTTCTCCCAGCACTTCCTGCAGAGGTCTGATGATGTCATCATCTCACTTAAGCTCTGTAGTAAGTGGGCTAGCAGGAGGAGGGGCATTGCAAGCCCTAGGTTAACTGTGAGAGCACCAGCAGTTAAATGCAACTTTATTTGTGATCTGTTTCTAAATAGAGGAGAGTAAAGAGATTAGCTTGGCCCTCCAGTGGCGGATCTCCAGGGTCCAGTGGCTGCAAATGGTTGATGCGACATTTGGGACCCTGGACGTTCCATCACTTTTAAAATGTAAAAAAATATATATATTTTTTTAAAATCACTTCTTTTGCCCTGGGAGGCAAAGCATTCCATTTGGGGGGCATTGCCCCCAGTGCCCCCCCTTAGAGCTGACCCTGCTTGGGACGTAGCAGGAGAAAGCTGAGGTATTATTTTAACTGCATCATCCTGAGAGACATTAGGCTCAGAAATGTTACCTTTATTTTGCAAGGTTTTCTTGACACATGAAGAACAAAATTGCATAGGAGCTGCAATTTGTGCATCTAAACATAATAAGCATGAATTCATGAGAGCAGTCTCGCTCCATATCAGACATGTTGTGAAACAGTAAATAAACTTGTACAGATAAGTTTCAAAGATTTTAATATTCAATTAAAATACGCCAAAGAAAATATTTACTTTAAATGTTATCCCAAATTAGGATCGATCCCCAGCTAAAATGATGTGGGAAAAAACGTTTAATAATCATTTAAATAAACTTCTAAAATACCCCTCAGGCAACCCCACACCTTAATTACTGAGGTGCCTTACCGCTACCAATTAAGACCGGATCACCCAGAAATGGAGAAAAATGACTTTTTCCTCAGAAACTAAATCCGGTCATGTGACCGCAACTGCTGAGCTCAAATTACTGCTGCGACACAGAGAGGCACTAAAAATAGCTTCCTGGTACACTGAGTATCAGAAATAACCGTTTTTTCAAACTGGACAGTTTAAAATGTTGTATCGCCGGTTTATTTTAAAGCAAAGGGGAAATGAATGAATAAGCTGATGAAATAGAAAATTTAGCCTTATTTTCAGTTTAAACTTGTATTGTTTTATCAAGTATATATGTGTCAGAAAATAAAGCCTAATATAAACATTTTACCCTTTTTTTTTTTAAATAGTTTAAATGTTAGTCTCACACATGCTACAATGCCTGCTTCATGCCCCAGTGTAACCCATACAATAGGATTATCTATGTCCCAATAAAAAAGCAGTGTCTCTTAATTTAAGTGCATGGTCTCCCCAACTGGAAGAAAAAGCACTTACCTGCTCTGCTGTCCGGCATGTAGACCGTTACAAGGTATGAGAAGACACAGTTCTTCACAGAGACCTTTGAAAAAGAAACAACATAGTAGCCAACTCTGGCTTTCTAAACTAGGGCAGCAATTGTTAAGAAAACTCAATAAGTACCTCTTTACAAACTGCTTTAAAGCCACCACTACCCGACTGCAAGAAATGACGTGAAGTATGGCTATACCCCAAAACTTGCTTGTAGATTAAATTAAAAAAATTCTTCAGACACCTAAACTTCACCTCCTCCATGCACCGAAGGCAAAGAGAATGACTGGGGGTTGTGGGTAAGGGAGTGATAATTAACAAATTAACTGTGGTGATCTTTGCCTCCTCCTGCTGGCCAGGAGTGATATTCCCAACAGTAATTTCTCAAGTCGTGGACTCACCATATCTTAGGAAAGAAAATTCTAGCAGAGGTTTTGCTATAGTAAAAACACAAAAAAATGCTCTACTTGTAATCTATCCCTAAGATTTGTCCAATTCTGACCATTGGAATGGTATCTGCAAGGTTTCATAAGCCTAACCCTGCCACATATCAGTCCCTAATTGGCTTCAGCAGACTTTATCATACAAGAAACAGCAAAACAATATTGGTTTTGTTGACATAATGACCATGAATAGCCTTGAATACTACATTAACCAATCTGGATTGGCTTCTCCAAATAAGGAAAGTGGTGGGTAGCGTTTGGCTGCTGCATATGCCAGATACACCCTCCATGCTTAAATGGGCAGTGTACTGTAAAACTGGTTTCCAATTAATGTGTTTACAGTGACTTGCTATACCAGCTGCAGAGTATATGTATGGTAACGTGTTCCTTTATGTTCTTTTTTGTATATGAAATAGCGACATGTGCCCATTACAGCTGCTCGTTCTGGTTTACATAGCTGTTGTATGAAGAATACACAAGTATTCATATTTTCAATATAGAAGCAGCTGCTTCAAATGAAGAAAGGTAAATTAGTTATTTGCAATAATTCAATGCACTGCAGCAGCTACAATTTAACATTACAATGTTCCTTTAAAGTCCCTCTACAATAGGATGCAGAACATTTTCCCTTCTTTACAAAGGGAAATCAATTTAATATTTTCTAGTCAGCTTTTTACATTTATGTTGTATAATTTATTTTTTACATAGAGGTGTTCAGGTTTTATTTGCTATTAAAGGGACAGTCTAGTCAAAATTAAACTTTCATGATTCAGATAGGGCGTGCAATTTTAAACAACTTTCCAATTTAATTTTATCATCAAATTGGCTTTGTTCTCTTGTATTCTTTGATGAAAGCTAAACCTAGAAAAGGCTCATATGCTAATTTCTAAGCCCTTGAAGGCCGTCTCTTATGGCATTTTAACAGTTTTAAAATTATGCTCACTCTCATGGAGTTATTTATGAGTCAGCACTGATTGGCTAAAATACAAGCCTGTCAAAAGAACTGAAACAAGGGGGCAGTCGGCAGAGGGTTAAGTACAAGGTAATCGCAGAGCTAAAAATTGTATTAAAATAACTGTGTTGGTTATGCGAAAATGGGGAATGGGTAATAAAAGGATTATCTATATTTTTAAACAATAACATATGTTCTGCTTTACTGTTAAAAGGACAGTCTAAACCAACATTTTTCTTATTTAAAAAGATAGATAATCCCTTTATTAGCCATTCCCCGTTTTTGCATAATCAACACAGTTATATTAAAGGGACAGTCTAGGGCAAAATAAACTTTCATGATTCAGATAGAGCATGTAATTTTAAACAATTTTCCAATTTACTTTTATCACCAATTGTGCTTTGTTCTCTTGGTATTCTTAGTTGAAAGCTTAACCTAGGAGGTTCATATGCTAATTTCTTAGACCTTGAAGCCCACCTCTTTCGGATTGCATTTTAACCGTTTTTCACTTCTAGAGGGTGTTAGTTCACGTATTTCATATAGATAACACTGTGCTCGTGCAGGAGAATTTATCTGGGAGCAGGCACTGATTGGCTAGACTGCAAGTCTGTCAAAAAAAGTGAAAAAAGGGGCAGTTTGCAGAGGCTTAGATACAAGATAATCACAGAGGTTAAAAGTATATTAATATAACTGTGTTGGTTATGCAAAACTGGGAAATGGGTAATAAAGGGATTATCTATCTTTTAAAACAATAAAAATTCTGGTGTAGACTGTCCCTTTAATATACTTTTTACCTCTGTGATTACCTTGTATCTAAGCCTTTGCAGACAGCCTCCTTATCTAAGTGCCTTTGACAGACATGCAGTGTAGTCAATCAGTGAAGACTCCTAAATAACTTCACTTTATCTATATGATACATGTGAACTAGCACAGTCTAACTGTGAAAAACTTTCAAAATGCTCTGAGCTAGGAGGCGGTTTTCAACTGTTTAAAAATCAGTTTGAGCCTAGCTAGGTTTAGCTTTTCAAAAATACCACCAAGGGAACAAAGCAAATTTGATGATAAAAGTAAATTGGAAAGTTATTTAACATTGCATGCCCTATCTAAATCATGAAAGCTTAGTTTTGACTTTACTGTCCCTTTAAAGGGACAATGAACCCAAATTTTTTCTTTTGTAATTCAGAAAGAGCATGCAATTTTAAGCAACTTTCTAATTTACTCCTATTATCAAATTTTCTTCGTTCTCTTGCTATCATTATTTGAAAAAGAAGGCATCTAAGCTTTTTTTTTGTTTCAGTTCTCTTGACAGCACTTTTTTATTGGTGAATGAATTTATCCACCAATCAGCAAGGACAACCCAGGTTGTTCACAAAAATGGGCCGACATCTAAACTTACATTCTTGCATTTCAAATAAAGATACCAAGAGAATGAAGACAATTTGATAATAGGAGTAAATTAGAAAGTTGCTTAAAATTTCATGCTCAGTCTGAATCACGAAATATTTTTTTTGGGTACAGTGTCCCTTTAAGTGATGTAACATACTTAAAACATGTCCCTTTAAAAAACTCTGGATGCATTGGTATTATGTTTGTTTTCATGATAACTCATGCAAAATGTCTGGTTCCAACAAAAAATAGTGTTTTTTTTTTTGTTGCATTTTAAATAAATGTCTTTCCCTTCAGCTTTGCAAACACCAGGGAACCTTTATCCAATAAAAAGGGCAACCAGCCCTCAACACAGTTATTTTTAAATCTACTGAACTATTTTTACATTCATACCTTAAAAATGCCACAAGAAGTTATTTGTAAGAGATGCTCAGCTTAAATTACATGTTGGACAGTTGCCCTCTGGAAGTGGGATAAGTGGTCACATACACACTGCACATATATTTGATTTGTATAGTAATCGTATCAGTTAGGAAGTTTGGTTCTCTGCAAGCATCTAGCACATTTTTGAACATTTATCACAAGCTGAGGGAAAGCTTAACAGTTAACTTGTTGGCATAACTTTGACAATATTTTGCCATCGCTTATTTTGAATAATAAATTCAAACTTGAGGGAAATAATTATGACAACTATAATATGTATAAGTGACACACAAATAAATCTATTTATATAGCCCAAAAAGTTTTTTTTTTTAAATGGATAGCCCCAAAGTTTTAGGAGAATACCGACGTATACCTACTCCAGCTTGCTTCTATTTGTGTAAAGGGTCTTTTTATATGCGAAGGAAGGGGGAGGGGGGAGTGTCTGATATTTCCCACTTGCAGTGGGTGTTCCAGTAACCTTTTAAACAGAGCTAAACTGGAAGCTTCTAAGTACGTTTTAAACGGTTTTATACTCGATTTTTATATCAGTATCTGTGCATATTATTCTTTATAGTGTCTATTACACGCAGTCACATGAAAAATGGTGTATACTGTCCCTTTAAAGGGACATTAAACAAATTGAGATGGTAATATAAAATGAAAAATTGCATATATTAAAAGAAGTCTGCAATATACATCAACTCTTTATTTTGTCCCCTTTTCCTGTAATTCCATTCTGAAATTGTGAGTCTTTCAGTTCCTGTTAGAAATGGAGGTGCAGAACACTGTTCTATTACACTCAGCCATTGGGGCCCATTTATCAAAGGTCTTGCGGACCTGATCCGACAGTGCGGATCAGGTCTGCAAGACCTCGCTGAATGTGGAGAGCAATAAGCTCTCTGTATTCAGCATTGCATCAGCAGCTTACAAGAGCTGCTGGAGCAACGCAGCCCCCTGCAGACTCGCAGCCAATGGGCCGCAAGCAGGGGGTGTCAATCAACCCGATCGTACTCAGTTGGATTGATTTCCGGTGATTCCTGTCCGCCTCATCAGAGCAGGCGGACAGGGTTATGGAGCAGCGGCCTTTAGACCACTGCTTCATAACTGGTGTTTCTGGCGAGCCTGAAGAATCGCCAGAAACACGAGCACACCAGCTCCGTTCGTAGCTTGATAAATGGGCCCCATTGGCTGCACACTCTAGTGACTTATATATAACTATCCCTAATTGGTCACAGCAGAGAAAGTATCCTAAGTTACAACATGGCAGCTCCCATTGTTTTATAGACACTAAAACTTTACACGTATTTTGTTACTATTTAAACAACTAATGAAACTTTAAAAATACATCTATATTTTATTCCCAAACTAAATTTTTCTTTGAATACATCATTCTACCTAGCATTTATTTATTGTTCAATGCCCCTTTAAAGGACCATTAAATAAAGCAGAATTGCATAACAAAAAGACAACAGGGTCAATTAATCACGCTCGGGGGGCGGACAGGTTATGGACCACTGCTCCATAACCTGGCGGCGGACAAAAATTGACACCCACTGCCGCGAATCTGCAAGGGGCGGTATTGCACCAACAGTTCACAAGAACTGCTGGTGCAATGATAAATGGCGACAGCGTATGCTGTCGGCATTTATCGATGTGCAGCGGACATGATACGCTACATCGTATCATGTCCGCTTGCAAATTAATAAATTGACCCCAATGTAACATAAATTACTCTGACTGAAATGTATATGAGCAAGATATTTTTTTCCAACAGATTTCAAAATATCCTGGCCACCTGTATCATGTGACTCATATACGTATATCCTGTGAATTCTTGCATATTGTAAGTAGTAGCTGGTGCCTCAGAAAGTGTGCGTATAAAAGAACCGAAAAAAAATAAGTAATTTGTAAACTCTCTTAAAACTGCATGCTCTGTGTAAATCATGAAAGACTTTAGTGTCCATTTAAACAGTGTGCAAATACTATTTTTGCTGCATAGTATATATATATATATATATATATATATATATATATATATATATATATATATATATGAGAGAGAGAGAAAGAAAGATGAAGGAAAAATAAAATAAATTAAGGAGGCCCTAAAGATCTCCACTTAAAGCGTGATCCTCCTAGTCTTGCAAAGATTGCAAATCAAGGCGCCATCAGCTTTGGTGTTAAAGGAACTTTGAAATTGTAAAAAAAAATGTTTAATTATAAATAGTAAAAAAAAAAAAAAATATATAAATTATTTACCCCCTCCCCTTTTTTCATTTAAGTGTGAATATTTTGGGTTTTCAAGTTATACGAAGTGGAAGTGCACACTACAGACTTCACAAGCCTCACTTTGTCACATATATGTCCCTAATTTGTCCCGCTAGTAATAAGATAAGGAACTACAAAACAGTGGAATGTTTGCTAACAAAATGACAGTGACTAATGGTCTATACTGCAGTAACAAGTCCGGATTGTCTTCTCAAAATATGGCAAGTGGTGGGGGAGTCTTTTAATAACAAACAACTTCAGCAAAGAAGATGTTAATGTACCCAGATAGCTTTCACATTTGTTTGGTATGTTAATGTGTTGCAATTGTTCACTAAAGTCTCGTAATTACAAGTGGCTAGATTATGAGTGGCGCAATAACTGTTGTGTGCAATCGAAATTTGGGTTTATCGTGGTTGTTTGCATGCGCACTATTACAAGTTGAAGCTGAAAGTAATGCAAACACGTGAGTGAAATCAGGATTTACGCTCGTCGGGCTAGCACGACTTCAGAGCTCTTGTTACGCTTGAATAAAAAGTGGAAGAAACAGATGAAAAATACATGTCACAGGACAGTAACACTCATATTAGTACTGTTTTATTAAGATCATTGCTTAAAAATACTGCATTAAAAAGTTATAAGGGCACAAAGTTATGAGATGTGAAGATTTAGGAAAAATAAAACGGGCAGAAAGTGCTTTTACATAGGGATCCATACGAACACACATATAACAATATTTAGTGAAATTTTGAGTTCAAAACGATTGAGAAAATTTGTTTGCAACTTCACAGTTTTATTTTTTTTGCCGCAAAGTTGCGACCCCGAAGGCACTTTATTTAATTGCGAACTGTAATATGTATATTAAATATGCAGGCATTAAAATAGAATTGAGCACCGAAAATGCGCTCGCTGAAGCGCAAATATGTGCCTCACTAGTAATCTAGACCAAGGTGTTTTATGTCTCTTTAGTAAAAAAAGGTATTGGGGTGGCTTATTGATTGCATTCAAGTTAAATGGCTTTTAAATTGGGCCCCTGATCCTTTTTACTAGGTTACAGAATTTTGAAAGAAATTGAAGAATCTGCACAAAACATAAATATGCCATTGGTACCTGTCATGTAGGTATCAACATTTAATATATTTACCTAAACTGTTATAATAACAATATAAATGCAACTTCAGGAGGTTAACATTTGCTGTATAAGCGTAAAATATGTGGCACACCAATGATAAAAGGGATATGAAACCCCATTTTTTTTCTTTCATGCTTCAAATAATTTACTTCTATTATCAACTTTTCTTTGTTCTCTTGATATCTTTTGTTAAAAAGCAGGGACGTAAGCTCAGGAGCGTGTACGTATCTGGAGCATTATATGCCAGCAGTTTTGCTAGAATGAAAATTTAGGTTTATTGGGAAATTTAATATAAATTTAAATTTAGTTAATGATCCCAAAGTTATACAATGGGTATCTCAACCTTTATAAGGGAATAGTATGCAGACCCTTAAATGCAATTATTTAATGTATAAGAAAAGAGAGAATGGCTAGATACACAATAAGTAACTACACAAAAGGCAATGAATGTAGTGCATATTATATTGTGCATGGATAAAAGATAAATATAAATAGACAAATGAACTGTAATTAATTTAAGATACACACAGAGGAGCAGCTCAATCTCCATAAGGTTAGAAATACTAAACAACACTTTGCAACCTGGGCGAAAAATTGCCACCATAATGATCCTTGAGGATCTATGCCTGGATTCCACAGAATCTAAGTTACCTTATTATCTTAAATAACTTTGTACCTTGTAGAAACAAAAGTGACAAGTAGGGATGAAAAAAAAAGCTACCTTAGTGATCCTTGAGGATCTACGCTGGGATATACACAAGATATCAAAGTACATATATAGGGGCCGAATTATCATTGTGCGAGCGGACATGATCCGATATTGCTGATCATGTCCGCTGCACATCGATAAAGGCCGACAGCATACGCTCTCTGCATTTATCATTGCACCAGCAGTTCTTGTGAACTACTGGTACAATACTGCCCCCTGCAGACTGCGGCCGCTAGCAGGGGGTGTCAATCAACCCGATCGTATTGGATCGGGTTGATTTTCTGTTGATTTTTGTCCACCACCTCAGAGCGGGCGGACAGGTTATGAAGCAGCGGCCCCATAACCTCAATGGTAAGCGTAAATGATACGGGGTATGCACAAAACCTATTTCAGAGGACATATTACAATAGTTATTAGTTAGTTTTGCTAGAATGTTAGGCTCCAGACACCAACTTAGATATTTCTTCAACAAAGAATCCCTTGGGAATGAAGCAAATTTGAGAATAGAAATACATTGTACACACTTTTTTATTTAAAGTGCATGCCCTGTCTGAATCACAAAACAAATCTTTGGGTTTCATATTAATTTAATGTCCAAGAGAAGTTTTACATATACACACAGACATACAGGTATATGCACAGAAACACAAACTTCTTTACCTTTCTAGCTAGTTAACTGAGTGGTCTATAAGATTGTTTTCCCACACAGAGTAAAAGTTCTTTACATGTATACATGATTATGTATTTGCCTAATTCAGAGCATGCAATTTATGGAAATTACATATAATTGCTGCTGTGAATTAGCGTCATTTTCTTTGCTGTAGTTCAACACAATGCTCTCCCTCTGAAGATGGGGTAAAAGCATTCAGTTAAACATATTAATTGGTAGAGTACATCAAATATAGTTACCCTTTTATAGCTTTAATCTTTGCTAGAATGTAATATTGTCTAAGCTTGTTTATTTATGGGAAGTTTATTAAGCACCTGGCGACCACAGTTTATGAGTTTGAGTCTTATTCTTTCTACCCTGCAGTGTTTCCTCACAGTGAAGCAAGCATTACTGATGGACAAACACAGCAACAATTAAAACCCCTCATTGGTAAGGAGATAAAGGCAGAAATCACACACATTTTTGGCTCTTTATTTCTGACACTAAATAGTCAATATCTATGCTGAGAAGTAACGGAGTGTGATAGATCTCACCATTTTATATAAATGCACACTGAGTGGTAAAACCTATTCTAATTCATTAGAGCATGTCATTTTAATACTACCAAACCCTAAATGATATGGTTTTAACCCCTGCAAAGGAGTTTAACACACATTGTTAAAGTTCCGCTCAGGAGCTGCAGATAACTTTTTGTTCTGAGCAGAAACTGCTGCTGACCCAATTCATTTCTCTTTAAAGGTGCCACAGATTTTCAGCAGTTGTTCTATGGTATGATGCCTTCATACTCCTGTGTTCTTCAAATATTTTGTCTATTATTTTTATTATACATCAATGATCCTTGGTTGTCGGGGGTGCATGACCCCTCTATGTGTCCTTGACTTCTTAAAGAAATATATGAGGTAAATAGCTGTTGTTGGGGTAAAGGGACTGCACAAAAAAACAAAACACACCACTCAATCATACTTGCTTTCATAAAATCTCCATACCAATAATTTATTTGTGCAAGCTATTTCAGTAATACCATTTTTTTTTTTGAATTAGCAAAGGATTTACTAAGACATTCTACAGGAAAATACCGGGCTTTTTTTCTAAGCTATGAAGGTCAGATCCATGGCCTGATTTGTATAGCAACTCTGAGGAATGAGAACAAGCACTCATTTCCGTCACACAAATGCTCCGCTTAAGCCTATCTTGTAACTAGTTTCCTTCCCTCTCTCTCTTACTAGCACAAGAATGTAATTTAACTGTCAGATTGAAACTTTTGATATCAATCTTGATCTGTTCCTTCAGACAAGTATTCCTGAAATATTATATCATAAACAAGTAGCATGTTTAATTAAACAACTGCTGAAGTGCGACAGGGAATGTGGGTCTTAATTGAGTAACAGCCACAGGTCCTGAAATTATCAGACTAGAAGAAAAAAGGGGGTTTTGTGTGGGTTTTTTCTTTTTTTTTTTTAAAGGGGCACATTTCAATTTACAGTGAAACAGAGGTTTTATTAAAAAAAAGAAAAAAAAAAAAAAAGAATACATGAGTGTAAAAATGTTTTAGTTACTATCGAAAGATCTTTATACAAATCCAAGTGGGGCCTAACATAATCTGTTTATAAGAATGTACTTTGGCACATAAATATTCTCATGACAATTACTTTTTCTAGCTACATCTACAGTAACACAAACCTTGAGACAACACTTAGGCCAGATTACAAGTGGAGCGCTAAATATCGCTTTCAAGAAAGTGATATTTGCGCTCCACTGTGTAATACCAGCGCACGCTAATGTGCGCTGGTATTACAAGTTAACAGCAAAGGTATTACATGTTAACAGCAATGTGAACACAAGCTCACGTTCGCATTGCTGAGAAGCATTGCACTCACTAGGGCGCGCTTCGTAGGGGGGGGGGGACATTCAGATGCAATCAGAGACCGCATCAGAAATAAAACACAGCGAGGGGGTAAGTTGCGCACCGATTGCAGCATTTGTAAATATATATGTATATACTTATATATATATATTTACTGGGAACACAGACGCCTAGATTTAGAGTTTTGTCGGTACAGACACGCGTAGCTAACCCTGCCTTTTTTTTCCAGCGCACCCTTAAGACAACGCTGGTATTTACGCCTAGATTTAGAGTTCTGCGTTAGCCGTCAAAAGCAGCGTTAAGGGCTCCTAACGCTGCTTTTGGCTGCCCGCTGGTATTTAGAGTCAGCCACAAAAGGGTCTAACGCTCACTTCCAAGCCGCGACTTTTCCATACCGCAGATCCCCTTATGCCTATTGCGTATCCTATCTTTTCAATTGGATCTTCCTAACGCCGGTATAGAGTCTTGGCTGAAGTGAGCGGTACACCCTCTACCGACAAGACTCCAGCCGCAGAAAAAAGTCAGTAGTTAAGAGCTTTCTGGGCTAACGCCGGTTTATAAAGCTCTTAACTACTGTGCTATAAAGTACACTAACACCCATAAACTACCTATGTACCCCTAAACCGAGGTCCCCCCACATCGCCACCACTATAATAAAAAAAATGTAACCCCCTAATCTGCTGACCGCACACCGCCGCCACCTACATTATACCTATGAACCCCTAATCTGCTGCCCCTAACATCGCCAACACCTACATAATATTTATTAACCCCTAATCTGCCCCCCCCCAACGTCGCCGCTACCTTACCTACACTTATTAACACCAAATCTGCCGACCGGACCTCGCCGCTACTCTAATAAATGTATTAACCCCTAAAGCTAAGTCTAACCCTAACACCCCCCTAAGTTAAATATAATTTTAATCTAACAAAATAAATTAAATATTATTAACTAAAGTATTCCTATTTAAAACTAAATACTTACCTGTAAAATAAACCCTAATATAGCTACAATATAACAAATAATTATATTGTAGCTATTTTAGGATTTATATTTATTTTACAGGCAACTTTGTATTTATTTTAACTAGGTACAATAGCTATTAAATAGTTTTTAACTATTTAATAGCTACCTAGTTAAAATAATTACAAAATTACCTGTAAAATAAATCCTAACCTAAGTTACAATTAAACCTAACACTACACTATCAATAAATTAATTAAATAAATTACCTACAATTACATACAATTAATTAAACTAAACTAAATTACAAAAAATAAAAAAAGATTACAAGATTTTTAAGCTAATTACACCTACTCTAAGCCCCCTAATAAAATAACAAAGCCTCCCAAAATAAAAAAAATTCCCTACCCTAATCTAAATTACAAAACTTAACAGCTCTATTACCAGCCCTTAAAAGGGCTTTTTGCGGGGCATGCCCCAAAGTAATCAGCTCTTTTGCCTGTAAAAAAAACCCCACAATACCACCCCCCAACATTACAACCCACCACCCACATACCCCTACTCTAACCCAAACCCCCCTTAAATAAACCTAACACTAGCCCCCTGAAGATCTCCCTACCTTGAACCGTGTTCACCCAGCCGGGCACCGATGGACCAAAAGAGGACATCCGGAGCGGCAGAAGTCTTCATCCTATCCGGGCAGAAGAGGACATCCGGACCGGCAGACATCTTCATCCAAGCGGCATCTTTTATCTTCATCCATCCGACGAGGAGCGGCTCCATCTTCAAGACCTCTGGCGCGGAACATCCTCTTCCTTCCGACCACCACCGATGAATGAAGGTTCCTTTAAGTGATGTCATCCAAGATGGCGTCCCTCGAATTCTGATTGGCTGATAGGATTCTATCAGCCAATCGGAATTAAAGTAGGAAAAATCTGATTGGCTGATTGAATCAGCCAATCAGATTCAAGTTCAATCTGATTGGCTGATCCAATCAGCCAATCAGATTGAGCTTGCATTCTATTGGCTGTCGGTCACCGCTCACTTCAGCCGATACTCTAAATACCGGCGTTAAGAAGATCCCATTGAAAAGATAGGATACGCAATTGGCGTAAGGTGATCTGCGGTATGGAAAAGTCGCGGCTTGGAAGTGAGCGTCAGACCTTTTCCTGGCTGAGTCTAAATACCAGCGGGTGGCCAAAAGCAGCGTTAGGAGCCCTTAATCCTGCTTTTGACGGCTAATGCAGAACTCTAAATCTAGCCGCTAGTTCCCATAGACCGCAATGTAAAGGCACTTTTCAGTTTTTTTTTATTTTTTTAACATCCCACTCCCATCAAATTTAGACCCCAAAAACTGCCCAGTGCAGTTGTTTTTTATTAGAAAAAATGTCACTTTTTTAATAAAAAAATAAAATGCCCTCTATTTTGAGGTAATTTGGGGCACTTTTAGAAAATTAACCAGAGATTTGACCTCTGGTTAATTTTCTGAGTGCTAATTGCTACTGCAAGCTCAGTGTAGCAACAACCAGCCACTTGTAATGGCTGGTCAATTATCGCAAATTTTCCCTTTAGCGGGCACGCAATAATTTCCACTTGTTATCTAGCCCTTAATGTAAAGGGACATGGTATATTAAAGTGACATTCTAATGCAAAAGTATAATGCAAGTCTAACTCATTTGCAATGGCTTTATAGGGTTCCTATTGGATTGTAAATAGTTAAGGGGCATTAAAGTAGATATTTTATTTATACACCGTAAATAATTGACAACATTATAAAATTCCTGCATGAAAAACCATTTAAAAGTGTAATTTTGTTTGTAAAATATGTGTTGTTTTGCAGTCCCAGTGCCCACGCTTGAAATATTGTTTATCTTACTTAATTTGCTTTGGCCATTTAGGGACAAAAATAAATGAGCTCCTGTAAATATCAACCAATCACTTTGCAGCATGTAGGAAATGTCAGGTTCCTTCATTCCACAGAATGCACTCCAGCCTCTATTAAAGTGTGAAAACACTATAATTTTCTGGTCAAATTACAGAAAAAGCAGGCAAAAATCAATAATGAAAGTATCTTGGTTTTTTAATGATTATAATTTATAATTTATTTATTTTATGCAGAATGAACAAAAGTTTTCATAACAATCAGGTTAAAATTATACCATGGTCGGTGGATATATTTTACTTTAAATAGTTCACTGAGAGAACCCTGCAGCTGACCTCGCAGTGAGTCAAAGTGCATGGCCACAAAATAGCTATTTTTTTTATAAAGGTATGTTGTGTTACTAGCTGTTTTCTTGCATGAAACCTCAGTTTAAGATTAAGAATATATTTGAGGTACATGATCGGTTACAATGCTTGAGATGAACTTGCTTTTTGGAGAATCCTAAGGTTGAACCATTGTTGGCAATGCACACATTTGTAATTTTTTCTTATTTTATTTAATGCTGTATATTTGTCAAGATAGATAGATTACGGACTTGTGTTTCAGACACAGCGAAATGTGTTTACAGACTTGCTCTATATGCAAATGATATTCCCTACATATTTGTTTATATATTTAAAAGAAGGTTATAAAGTCTATTTATACATAGTTTTATATTATACATAGTTTTATATTATTCTGTGGAATATATTAGCACTCTACGAATAAATGGTAATAATAATAATAATAATAATAATATTAAAGGGACACTGAACCCAAATGTTTTCTTTCAGGATTCAGATAGAGCCCGCAAATGTAAGCAACTTTCTAATTTACTCCTATTATCAATTTTTCTTCGTTCTCTTGCTACCATTATTTGAAAAAGAAGGCATTTAAGCTTTCTTTTGTCAGAACTCTGGACAGCACTATTTTATTGGTGGATGAATTTATCCACCAATCAGCAAGGACAACCCAGGTTGTTAACCAAAAATTGGCCGGCATCTAAACTTACATTCTTGAATTTCAAATAAAGATACCAAGAGAATAAAGAAAATTTCATAATAGGATTAAATTAGAAAGTTGCTTAAAATGTCATGCTCTATCTGAATCACAAAAGAAAAAATTTGGGTTCAGTGTCCCTTTAATAATAGTAATAATGTATACTTTATAATTATATTAGTTGCTTAAATATTAAAGTAATAACTGTAGATTTATTGTTGCCCATAAAGCGATATTGTAACCCAGGTTTCCTTTATCTTATCTTGTCTGCTAAGGTAAATTAAGTACAGCCCTAAAAGAACCACTAAAGTGTATAAACAATTGGTGTTTGGAATACAGCAGTTATTTCTAGAGTCTGCCATTCCAGTTTTAAGAGGAATTAGAAAGCCCACACCTATCAAAATTATTGGAAAAGGGACAAAACAAAGTTGATTAAAAAAATCTTTTTACTAAGATACATTTTACAAACAAGCAAAATATTAATTACACAAAAACAAAATATGAATTGCGCCCAGTTAGTCAGTTGCTGGTTGCTAACTGGTTGACTGGATGTCTAATTGGTTTGGGTACAAAGCTTAAATATGTTTTCATATATTTAAATTGAAATAGAATAATACAGGTTTTAAATGTCCTCAATATGGTGCTTAGAGAAATTGAATGTAAAACAGTGGTTCCTAAATACTTTTGAAAAAGTAAAATAATATTCAGAGAGAGTACAGTTTGCTTATGTTTACTTGTGATTTTATTTTTCTGATCGCACGACTAAGTCAGATTAGGAAATAAATATTTTTTTTGTCTAATTCAATATAACTGGCATTTGTACAGTTTCAGGTGATCCTCTTGAGCTGTTTGTCTCACAGTATTAAAAATCAACTTTCCTCAATCCCTAAAATTAGCCTAGGGTATTTTCTGATAGTAATAAAAAGCTCTTACTTTTAGAGTGTGTACAAAATGGAGACTTGGCAGATCTTATTGAGCAAGTTAAATTGTTGTTTTGTATGATTTAAACACAAAAGGCTCTAGGGAAAATAATTTGCATAAAGATTAATTCCTAATGAGACAGCATTGTAAAATAGAAAACTGCTCTACAATTATTGAAAGGCCTAATAGCTTAGGGGAAATGCAACTGACTTCTTTGTTGAGTACTGCACATTCTAATCCAGGCAGTTGTTTGCTGTGTATATATAAAATGATTGGATATTTCCACTTGTCCTTGCCTTTTTTAATGTGCAATGTGTAAAAATATGTTTTTCCCTTTATTTAATACTTGGTACACTAGTAATTTTTTGGCACATTATAATACATTTACCATGAATACAGTATAATTAATAGTATGATAGGGCTAAATTCAAGTATCAATACAACGTTATCAGAAAATAGCAAGAAAGCCAGTTCTTCAAAATAGAGCTTCTCATTAACAACTAACAAACAAAGAGACTTCAGGTGTTCTAAGACCACATGAAAATACAATATATTGTTAGTCACATAATAGTTGTTTTTCTCTTACATAACCGATCATCAAAATGTATCTGTTCAGAATAACCTTACACCTTTCAGGAGTATGGCATAATTCTCTGTATACTCTTTCTCTTGGTAGTTTTTTTTTTTTACATTTAACTCTTTAGTAAAGTAGTATTTTCTCACATTACTTTTAATACTATCAAGCACTTGGCATGTGTTCTTTTGAATTGGAAAACAATTACAATCATGTATTAATGGTGCTAACAGGCTGTTCAAATGTTTTCTTTCTTTAAGAAGATTTAGCCTTTGAAGAATCCGCACATCTGAAAAATTATTTGTTATCGAAATTGTAGGTTCAGTTAATCTCTACATAGCAATTGGATAAATCCTTTAAGGTCACTGTAAGGCCACTGTATAGATTCAGCACTCAAAGCTCTATTAAGATGAAGTCCTCTTCTTCACCATTGGTCTGTAACTAGTTTGGGGTTAGGTTCCTACCAATTTTTCATTTTTCAAGCAATGAAATTGATTGAATAATAGATTTACCAATCAACATTGCAGTGTAAGGAAGAGGGTCCCTGATGATGCTGGCTAAAAGTTTGTGAATTTAAACGCAATGTAGGGGTTATGTTTCTGATTAATGACTAAATATTAATAACACACACATATATATATATATATATATATATACAGGGAGTGCAGAATTATTAGGCAAGTTGTATTTTTGAGGATTAATTTTATTATTGAACAACAACCATGTTCTCAATGAATCCAAAAAACTCATTAATATCAAAGCTGAATAGTTTTGGAAGTAGTTTTTAGTTTGTTTTTAGTTATAGCTATTTTAGGGGGATATCTGTGTGTGCAGGTGACTATTACTGTGCACAATTATTAGGCAACTTAACAAAAAACAAATATATACCCATTTCAATTATTTATTTTTACCAGTGAAACCAATATAACATCTCAACATTCACAAATATACATTTCTGACATTCACAAACAAAACAAAAACAAATCAGTGACCAATATAGCCACCTTTCTTTGCAAGGACACTCAAAAGCCTGCCATCCATGGATTCTGTCAGTGTTTTGATCTGTTCAACATTGCGTGCAGCAGCAACCACAGCCTCCCAGACACTGTTCAGAGAGGTGTACTGTTTTCCCTCCTTGTAAATCTCACATTTGATGATGGACCACAGGTTCTCAATGGGGTTCAGATCAGGTGAACAAGGAGGCCATGTCATTAGATTTTCTTCTTTTATACCCTTTCTTGCCAGCCATGCTGTGGAGTACTTGGACGCGTGTGATGGAGCATTGTCCTGCATGAAAATCATGTTTTTCTTGAAGGATGCAGACTTCTTCCTGTACCACTGCTTGAAGAAGGTGTCTTCCAGAAACTGGCAGTAGGACTGGGAGTTGAGCTTGACTCCATCCTCAACCCGAAAAGGCCCCACAAGCTCATCTTTGATGATACCAGCCCAAACCAGTATTCCACCTCCACCTTGCTGGCGTCTGAGTCGGACTGGAGCTCTCTGCCCTTTACCAATCCAGCCACGGGCCCATCCATCTGGCCCATCAAGACTCACTCTCATTTCATCAGTCCATAAAACCTTAGAAAAATAAGTCTTGAGATATTTCTTGGCCCAGTCTTGACGTTTCAGCTTGTGTGTCTTGTTCAGTGGTGGTCGTCTTTCAGCCTTTCTTACCTTGGCCATGTCTCTGAGTATTGCACACCTTGTGCTTTTGGGCACTCCAGTGATGTTGCAGCTCTGAAATATGGCCAAACTGGTGGCAAGTGGCATCTTGGCAGCTGCACGCTTGACTTTTCTCAGTTCATGGGCAGTTATTTTGCGCCTTGGTTTTTCCACACGCTTCTTGCGACCCTGTTGACTATTTTGAATGAAACGCTTGATTGTTCGATGATCACGCTTCAGAAGCTTTGCAATTTTAAGAGTGCTGCATCCCTCTGCAAGATATCTCACTATTTTTGACTTTTCTGAGCCTGTCAAGTCCTTCTTTTGACCCATTTTGCCAAAGGAAAGGAAGTTGCCTAATAATTATGCACACCTGATATAGGGTGTTGATGTCATTAGACCACACCCCTTCTCATTACAGAGATGCACATCACCTAATATGCTTAATTGGTAGTAGGCTTTCGAGCCTATACAGCTTGGAGTAAGACAACATGCATAAAGAGGATAATGTGGTCAAAATACCCATTTGCCTAATAATTCTGCACTCCCTGTATGTATGTATATATATATATATATATATATATATACATACAGAGAGAAGTGCACTCACAGGAATGAACAACTGGCTCAATACCATTATTAGCCTGTTCTATGGCGATTTACCACCTGGGTGCAGCTTTTTAGCCCAGTAATGCTTTTCACAGAGTAGAACTTTCCTGAAGTATTTCAGTCTGATCCCGCCTATTACGGTCAGTCCAGCGCCGAAATACCAGGCAAGTCCTCTCTGAACAAGGGACACAGCAACCCCAGATGATCGTTTCGGCCTTCATTGGGCCTCGTCAGTGAGGTGTAGCCATATTCCTCTAAGCACACTGAGCAAGGAGTCCATGTCTAATTGCCCCTTTTTCCCATAGGGAGACTAAATACATATAGAGAGAAGTGCACTCACAGGAACGACTGGCTAAAAAAAGGGTATATATATATATATATATATATATATATATATATATACATAATAATAAAATATTACTAAGTGAATTTGATATGCATTTAATACAACACTGCTGAAAAATTTTATCAATTAGAAATATGAGATAATTCCTGCTTCTTGTTTGTTCTTACTCATCAGTGAGTTTCCCATATGCTTAGTTAATTAGAAATAACATAGATATATTCTATCAAAACATATAATTTCCTATATAGGATGACAACTGTGTACTGAAGACAACTGTGTACCTAATTAGAAATAATTAGAAAATATTACAAAAAGAATCAAATTAATAAAAGGCTTATTTATGCAATTTAAAAACAAATCTATGATGTCTTAATGTACACTTTCTTACAAGCAGCTCCATACTGTGCATTCTGATAAGGCAGAAAAATGTAATTTTAAAAAAAACAAAAAACAAAAAACATTTATTATAATTGTTTTTAATTAATATGATAATAATTTTTCAAAATATTTTCTAAATTTCAAAAGCATTATATAGCCTTTAACATAATTTCAAGGGAAAAGGGTTTTGCACCTAGTTTTAGACGGTACAATGAAAAAAATGGAGAGTGATAGCGTAACAAGAGCCATGAGTTTATAGCTACCAGATTAAGACGCAAAAAAATGTGCCTTTAGACATTCTTGCAATTGATAGCTGTTGTATTGTAGTAGCTGCCTTTATATGACTATTGCAACTTTAGCAGACTTCTGGATTTTTATTGTACATAAAATGCAACAGATATGCTGTAACCCTGAATCGATGGAATAGTGGCTTGATTGAAATGGACATTTTCATATTGTAAGACTAAGGGAGGAAAAACTGCTGCGGAAGTATATGAAAACAACCAACTTTAAAGTACCTTTAAAATAAATCAGATTATATTACAGATTAAAAGTGCACATACTATTTTTCTAGAACTGAGAATCTTGACTTGTTTCTTAATCTAATCTATCAATATATCTATCTATCTATATCTATCTATCTATCTATCTATCTAATCTGTCTATCTATCTAGTGATCATTTATTTATCTTATCATCTATCCATCTATTTCTCTATCATTTATTTATCTATCTATCTGTCTAATCACCTATCTATCTATCTATCTATCTATCTTTCATCTATCTATCTATCTAGTGATAATTTATCTATCTTATCATCTATCCATCTATCTATCTATCTATCTATCTATCTATCTATCTATCTATCTATCAATCATTTATCTATTTTATAATCTATAATTTATCTTTCTCTCTCTCTCTTTTATATATATATATATATATATATATATATATATATATATATATATATATATATGTATATATATATATAAATAAAAGAGAGAGATAGAAAGATAAATTATAGATTATAAATTGTCACTGTCATAACATGCGGCAGTTCAGTTTTTTTTCTAGACTTGGAGTCTGTAATAAATAACCCCCAATAACAAATAGGTTTGAAGATATACAAGAATTTAGAGTTCTTTCAGCACCCTGTACATCAAAGGAACATAAGAGTAATGTGTTTAAACATATTTCAGCAATAGAACTCTCAACTCGTAGGCAAAATAAATAAGTCACTTGTCAGGGTGGAACTATGAAATCAGCAGTTAGATGGGTTCCAAGATTTATGACTGATGAAATATTAAATAGATAAGTATAAACAATTATAAGAGTTGATTTAATGATACTCTTTAAGCTAGAGAATTCAGCTTTTTTTCTGTAAAAAATGTATGCACAGAATACCAAGCATTATTAAGTAACTGTGATATTGGAATGTCATATTGTGTACACAACTCAGGGATAAACAATAGTTTCTTCATTTGTTGCTGTGATATAAGTGAGGTGCTTAGACAGTGCTCTAGGTAACACTGCTATACATAAGTGTAGAAAAAGTGTTAACTATATTTTAGAAAGGCAGCATGAATTCTATTCTATAACTGTAAGCACTGGTGCATTGAGGCTAATAGAATTTCTACTACCAACACAAAAAGTCAGCAAGGTTATTTCACAAGTGAACATTTAAGAAAGCAGCATATGTGTCATATATTTTTTAAATTTTATTTATAAGAATGGGGATTATATTTGCTCTCTATGTATCCAGCAAGGGGTCATTCTAAGTTACATCTGATTTCATAACAGCTAATTGAAAGTTTCTTTTTTTATCAGTCATTCTGGATATCTGCTACATTGTAAAGTAAACACAATAAGTAAATCTATTTATTCCACTTTAGTTCATACAGTAGGGCCTATTTATCAAGCTCCGAACGGACCTGATCCGCACTGTCGATAAGGTCCGCAAGACCTTTGATAAATTGGCCTCAATATATTTTATAATAGACAGCTTTTTTTCAGAGCTGGATTTCTTCTTAGTATGTTGCTCTTTCACAAGAAGAACGCCCGCTCCAAAAACAGCCGAACACTGCAAGCGGCCGCCTTCTTCCGCATTCTGAAAGAAACTAAATATGTGAACACACATGTGTAGTTTCCAACTTGATAGTACCCATTACTTTATAGAGTAAGGTGACCAGATTTTTTAAAATGAAATCCAGGGACATTTATTTTTTAAAACCCCTTACAGTAAATTATATTTTGCCCCCTACTATCATCACTTGCAAAACGAACCGGCAGGTCAAATCCCGCTGATGTGTTTAATCCCTGTTTTGTTCCCCTCAAAAAAAAAAAAAAAAAAAGGCCTAGTAAAATTTAGAAAGCC
Source organism: Bombina bombina (assembly GCF_027579735.1). Taxonomy (NCBI): domain Eukaryota; kingdom Metazoa; phylum Chordata; class Amphibia; order Anura; family Bombinatoridae; genus Bombina; species Bombina bombina. Next base: position 258,125,013 of record NC_069499.1, on the reverse strand, counting down.
AGGGGAGGTCCCACATTTCTTAACTATCTTCTACTACCAGTCCAAGCAGCGTGATCCATTAATCGAGGTCAAGGATTTCAGGCCTGTATAGGACCAGCTTAAACACCTATATTAAAAAAAGTCATTACTTGATAATCTTATTATAACTAAAATTACTTTTTTTTCCAAAAAGCACGAGTAAAAATGTTAAACATATACTATAACATACTCTTACAAGCAACGCAGTACCCTTTCGTTTTTAAGCACTTTAATAATAATGCCTCACAATAGGCCATTAGTAAAATCAGTCACCAGACGTTACCCTTCTTTGTAGTTTTTGATCAATCTAAAACATTCCAATTTAACATACTAGACCTACCTAACAAGGGCTCAGCCTCTCGATTCCATTGCACCTGCACATATATAAGCTTCCTCTACTAACTAAACATTATCAACCAATGAGAGCTTACCTTGCACCTTTAAGCCCTTGCATACCGGGGCTGGCAACCTCATGCAGAGCCTCACAATCTATATAGAGAGGGCTCTGAAGTGTTTAGCTTCAGTTGTGCGGTGAGCGCCAGCGGTAAAGTATCCAGGGGGAAGCAGAACTGCTGCTGTAGCTCTACGCAACTAATCAGTCTATAAAACAGATAAATATATCAACTTCCACAAGCACCGCTAACCTGCACAGGGCTCCGGCCGTCTTCCCGGGGACATTTCTAGAGACATAATTTGTCCGGGGACGTCTGGTCACCTTATTATAGAGACTTAGGGCCCGATCCAATATGCAGCTTCGCCCGCAAAAGCCGGCGACGCCAGATTTTGCGCTGGTTTGGTATCACATATACGGCGTAGCATACAACTTACGCCCGTATATTTCACCCATCGATTACTTTGAAATTTAGTTTAGGGTAAGGACATTTTATTATTTTGGGGGGGCTTTTTTATTTTATTAGGGGGCTTAGATTAGGTGTAATTAGATTAAACGTCTTGTAATATTTTTTTATTTTTTGTAATTTAGTGTTTTTTTTTTGTAATATAGTTTAGTTTATTTAATTGTATTTTATATTAGATAATTGTAGTTGATTTATTTAATTAATTTATTGAGAGCATAGTATTAGGTGTATTTGTAATTTAGGTTAGGATTTATTTTACAGGTAATTTTGTAATTATTTTAACTAGGTAGCTATTAAATAGTTATTAACTATTTAATAGCTATTGTACCTAGTTAAAATAAATACAAAGTTACATGTAAAATAAATATAAATCCTAAAATAGCTACAATGTAATAGGAATTATTTAGTTAATAATATTAATATTATTTTTATTTATTTAAATAATAATTAAGTTAGGGGGTGTTAGGGTTAGACTTAGGTTTAGGGGGTAATATATTTAATGTAGGTGGCGGCGGTGTAGGGGGGTCAGATTAGGGGTTAATACATTTAATGTAGGTGGCGGCGGTGTAGGGGAGGCAGATTAGGGGGTAATACATTTAATTTAGGTTGCGGCAGTGTAGGGGGGTCAGATTAGGGGTTAATACATTTAATGTAGGTGGCGGCGGTGTAGGGGGCAGATTAGGGGGTAATACATTTAATGTAGGTGGCGGCGGTGTAGGGGGGGTAGATTAGGGGGTAATACATTTAATGTAGGTGGTCGTCAGGGTCCGGGATCGGCGGTTTAGGGATTAAACACTTTATTTAGTGGCGGCAGGGTCCGGGAGCGGCGGTTTAGGGGTTAATACATATAATGTAGGTGGCGGTGGAGTCCGGGAGAAGCGGTTTAGGGGTTAATACATATAATGTAGGTGGCGGCGGGGTCCGGGAGCGGCGGTTTAGGGGTTAATACTAGGATAGGTTTATTGCGGTGTGGGCTATGGCAGTTTAGGGGTTAATAATTAGGCTTATTGCGTTGTGGGGAGTTGTTGGTCTAGGGGTTAATACATTTATTATTAGGAGTGAGAGGGGGGATTGCATATATAGGGGTATACGTGTCGGGATGATGTTTGGGAGGCAGGTTAGACAATTATGGGAGATTTCATATTTAGTTAGTTTTTTTAGGCGCAGGCAGTTTCTAAAGTGCCGTAAGTCACTGGCGACTTAATACTTAATACTTACGCTTATTTCTGGACATCGCTAGTTTGTCCGACTTACTGCACTTTAGCAACTGCCGGCTGGGTATATTGGATACCCCGATGTGCGAGGTGAAACTACGTGCGGCGCGGGTCCCCTCGCTTGCGCCAAAAACTATGCCGTATATCGGATTGCGCCCTTAATCTTTACACTTATATATATCTGCAATACTTAAACAACTAATATATTTTTTTAAAATTCGTATATGTAGTATTCTCAGGCTAATCTTTGCTTTGAACACATCATTTAATGTATATGTGAACCTGAAATGCCTCTATGGCTTAATAGTGAAAGTTCAACTATTTTCTCAGCACAGTAGGTAAGTAGTGATGTTTGCGAACCTAAAAATTTGGGTTCGCGAACGTCGAACTCGAACTTCCGCAAAAGTTTGCAAATGGGCGAACCGGGCGAACCGCCATAGACTTCAATAGGCAGGCGAATTTTAAAACCCACAGGGACTCTTTCTGGCCACAATAGTGATGGAAAAGTTGTTTCAAAGGGACTAACACCTGGACTGTGGCATGCCGGAGGGGGATCCATGGCAAAACTCCCATGGAAAATGACATAGTTGATGCAGAGTCTGGTTTTAATCCATAAAGGGCATAAATCACCTAACATTCCTAAATTGTTTGGAATAACGTGCTTTAAAACAACAGGTATGATGTTGTATCGATCAGGTAGTGTAAGGGTTACGCCCGCTTCACAGTGCACAGTGTAGGTGATATACCTGCCCTGACCATGCTTTGCAGACCAGGTATCAGTGGTCAGATGGACTCTTGCCCCAACACTGTGTGCCAGACATGCCATTATAGCAGACTTATATGGCTTTGGCGTTGCTTTTTGGTAATTAGAAGGCTGCTAAATTGGTTAATTAGGGAGCATGTAGGCAGCTTGTAGAGTTAATTTTAGCTCTAGTCCCATTTTGGTATATTTCATGCCACCATTTCACCGCCAAATGCGATCAAATAAAAATTTTTTTTCACTTTTTCACAAACTTTAGGTTTCTCACAGAAATTATTTACAAACAACTTATGCAATTACGGCATAAATGATTGTAAATGCTTCTCTGGGATCCCCTTTGTTCAGAAATAGCAGACTTATATGGCTTTGCCGTTGCTTTTTGGTAATTAGAAGGCTGCGCACCACACGTGTTTTATGCCTAGCAGTGAAGGGTTAATTATGGAGCATGTAGGCAGCTTGTAGAGTTAATTTTAGCTTAAGTGTAGTGTAGTAGACAACCCAAAGTATTGATCTAGGCCTATTTTGGTATATTTAATGCCACCATTTCACCGCCAAATGCGATCAAATAAAAAAAAATTGTTCACTTTTTCACAAACTTTAGGTTTCTCACAGAAATTATTTACAAACAACTTATGCAATTATGGCATAAATGGTTGTAAATGCTTCTCTGGGATCCCCTTTGTTCAGAAATAGCAGACTTATATGGCTTTGGCATTGCTTTTTGGTAATTAGAAGGCTGCTAAATGCCACTGCGCACCACACGTGTTTTATACCCAGCAGTGAAGGGGTTAATTAGGAAGCATGTAGGCAGCTTGTATAGTCACAAAGATTAAAGTTCAGCAGATTGGCACTTCACACATGAGAATGCCGATACTCAGGTAGTAAGCTCTATGCTCTGGTGAGTTTATCTAAGAAGTCTTGCCAGTACTGTGACCTCCCTCAAAGAATTTTAGAACATTTTAGAAAAGCAAATTTTAGATTAAGAGCTGTTCATTGAGCTATGCATAGCTCTGAATGTGAAGTAGAGACACAAACATTACAATGTAATGCTCAAAAAAGCCCCCCTAAGATGTTGTGTGATTTCTCTCCATGCCGGAGTTTTTGGTCATCGGGACTTTTATGAGACTTTAAAAAAGCAAAAAACTATTATCCACAATATATCACAATATCCAACAACATTATTATCTGATCAAGAGATTTTTATAGTTAATCCAATTTAACCATTTGGGTCTGTATGGAGACAGAACAGGTTTATCCCTCTAGATTCAGTTGGAAAATAGTTCTAGTAGTCCCCTTACTCTTAGCAAGCCTATAGGGCATTTGTCTCTAGACATGGACACCTTACCTATTTACCTAGAGATACATAGATTTATGAAAAGAACAAGTGGGCTAAATGAAGCCTTCTTTGTGGACCTCATCCCACAGAACTACAAAGCTATTGTCATTCTCATTGTATTCCCAAATAAAAATGCAATGTGCAATGTGCAAAAAAGTAAATATCTAATTATTAGGAAGCAGTAATCGTATTACATGCTAATTGTGGCATTATTAAATCTTGATTTTGGAGTGCTTACTACAAGTTGCTTTGAAAGAGTAACAGCTAGATTTAGAGTTTTGCGTTAGCCATCAAAAGCAGCGTTAAGGGGTCCTAACTAGTGATGTTTCGCGAATTGTTCGCCGGCGAATAGTTCCCGGCGAACATAGCATGTTCGCGTTTGCTGCGGCGGGCGAACATATGCGATGTTCGATCCGCCCCCTATTCGTCATCATTGAGTAATACTTTGACCCTGTACCTCACAGTCAGCAGGCACATTCCAGCCAATCAGCAGCAGACCTTCCCATTCAGACCCTCCTACCTCCTGGACAGCATCCATTTTAGATTCATTCGGAAGCTAAATTGTTAGTGAGAGGAGGGACAGTGTAGCTGCTGCTGATTTAGTAGGGAAATCTATAGCTAGGCTAGTGTATTCAGTGTCCACTACAGTCCTGAAGGACTCATCTGATCTATGCTGTAAGGACAGCACCCCAAAAAGCCATTTTTTTTCCCTGTGTAATCGAATTGCAGTTGCCTACCTGCCAGCGTGTGTGTCAGGCTCACAGCGTATACTGTGCCCACTTGCCCAGTGCCACCACTCATATCTGGTGTAACAGTAGTGTAGATTTAAAAAAAACAACACTTTTTTGACTGTGTTAAATAATAGCAGTCAGTTTCCTTCACACGTGTGCGTTTCAGTGCCCTGCCTGCCAGGGCACAGTGTCCACCCCAGTGCAACTCATGTCTGGTGTAACAGTAGTGTAGATTTAAAAAAAAACAAAAAACTTTTTTGACTGTGTTAAATAATAGCAGTCAGTTTCCTTCACACGTGTGCGTTTAAGTGCCTGCCTGCCAGGGCACAGTGTCATCCCAGTGCAACTCATATCTGGTGTAACAGTAGTGTACATACCTGATGTTTTAAAGCACGTTATTCCAAACAATTTAGGAATGTTCAGTGATTTATGCCCTTTATGGATTAAAACCAAACTCTGCATCAACTATGTCATTTTCCATGGGAGTTTTGCCATGGATCCCCCTCCGGCATGCCACAGTCCAGGTGTTAGCACCCTTGAAACAACTTTTCCATCACTATTGTGGCCAGAAAGAGTCCCTGTGGGTTTTAAAATTCGCCTACCTATTGAAGTCTATGGCGGTTCGCCCGGTTCCCCCGTTCGCGAACAGTTGTGGAAGTTTGCGTCTGCCGTTCGCGAACACAAAATTTTAGGTTCACGATATCACTAGTCCTAACGCTGCTTTTGGCCGCCCGCTGGTATTTAGAGTCAGCCAGGAAAGGGTCTAACGCTCACTTCCCTACCGCGATTCCAGGCTACCGCTGATCCCCTTACGCCAATTGCGTATCCTGTCTTTTCAATGGGATCTGCCTAACGCCGGTATTTGCAGTCTTGGGAGAAGTGAGCGGTAGACCCTCTACCGACAAGACTCAAGCCGCAAAAAAAAGTCAGTAGTTAGGAGCTTTATGGGCTAACGCCGGAATATAAAGCTCCTAACTACTGTGCTCTAAAGTACACTAACACCCATAAACTACCTATGTACCCCTAAACTGAGACCCCCCCACATCGCAGCCACTCTAATAAATATGTTTAACCCCTAATCTGCCGACCGGACATCGCCGCCAACTACGTTATACTTATGAACCCCTAATCTGCTGCCCCTAACATCGCCGACCACTATATTATATTTATTAACTCCTAATCTGCCCCCCCCAACATCGCCACCACCTTACCTACACTTATTAACCCCTAATCTGCCGACTGGACCTTGCCGCCACTATAATAAATGTATTAACCCCTAAAACCGCCGCACTCCCCGCCTCGCAAACACTAGAATAAATAGCATTAACCCCTAATCTGCCCTCCCTAACATCGCCGCCACCTACCTACAATTATTAACCCCTAATCTCCCGCCCGCACCGTCGCCGCTACTATAATAAAGTTATTAACCCTAACCCTAACACCCCCCTAACATAAATATAATTTATATTAAACAAAATAAGATTCCTAAAATTAACTAATTTATTCCTATTTAAAACTAAATACTTACCTATAAAATAAACCCTAATATAGCTACAATATAATTAATAATTACATTGTAGCTATTTTAGGATTTATTTTTATTTTACAGGAAACTTTGTATTTATTTTAACTAGGTACAAAAGCTATTAAATAGTTAATAACTATTTAATAGCTACCTAGTTAAAATAAATACAAAATTACATGTAAAATAAATCCTAACCTAAGTTACAATTAAACCTAACACTACACTATCATTAAATTAATTAAATAAATTACCTACAATTACCTACAATTAAATACAGTTAAATAAACTATTCTATAATACAAAAAAAACAAACACTAAATTACAAAAAATAAAAAAGAATTACAAGCAGTTTAAACTAATTACAGCTAATCTAAGCCCCCTAATAAAATAAAAAAGCCCCCCAAAATAAAAAATCCCCTACCCTATTCTAAAATACAAAAGTAATCAGCTCTTTTACCAGCCCTTAAAAGGGCTTTTTGCGGGGCCTTGCCCCAAAGTAATCAGCTCTTTTGCCTGAAAATAAAAATACAATACCCCCCCAACATTACAACCCACCACCCACATTCCCCTACTCTAACCCACCCAAAACCCCCTTAAAAAAAACCTATCACTAACCCCCTGAAGATCTCCCTACCTTGAGTCGTCTTCACCTAGCCGAGCCGAATTCTTCATCCAAGCGGAGCAAGAAGATGTCCTCCATCCGGTAGAAGTCTTGATCCAAGCGGCAATGAAGAGGTCCTCCATCCGGGCGAAGTCTTGATCCAAGCGGCAAAGAAGAGGTCTTCCATCCGGGCGATGTCTTCTTCCAAACGGCATCTTCTATCTTCTTTCTTCCGGATCCATCTTCATCCCGCCAACGCGGAACAGCCTTCTTCCCCGACGGACTAACGACGAATGAAGGTTCCTTTAAGGGACGTCATCCAAGATGGCGTCCCTTCAATTCCGATTGGCTGATAGAATTCTATCAGCCAATCGGAATTAAGTAGAAAAAATCTGATTTGCTGATGCAATCAGCCAATCAGATTGAAGTTCAATCCGATTGGCTGATCCAATCAGTCAATCGTATTGAACTTGCATTCTATTGGATGATCAGAACAGCCAATAGAATGTGAGTTCAATCTGATTGGCTGATTGTATCAGCCAATCAGATTTTTTCTACCTTAATTCCGATTGGCTGATAGAATTCTATCAGCCAATCGGAATTGAAGGGACGCCATCTTGGATGACGTCCCTTAAAGGAACCTTCATTCGTCGTTAGTCCGTCGGGGAAGAAGGATGTTCCGCGTCGGCAGGATGAAGATGGATCCGGAAGAAAAAAGATAGAAGATGCCGCTTGGATCAAGACTTCGCCAGGATGAAGGACCTCTTCTTTGCCACTTGGATCAAGACTTCTACCGGATGGAGGACATCTTCTTGCTCCGCTCCGTTAGTCTGAGTTTATTTGTTCATTACTAAAAGAAGTTTTGATTGCATTAGATATGGAGGAATCCAGTCCTCCTGATACTAAAACTGCTAAACGTTTAAATTCAGTTTATAAGCCTCATGTATTAATTCCGGAAGTTTTTCCAGTTCCTGATGCTATCTCAGACGTGATTGCTAGGGAATGGGATAGTTTGGATACTTCATTTACTCCTTCTCCAAGGTTTAAGAAATTGTACCCTGTGCCATCTGATAGATTGGAGTTTTGGGATAAAATCCCTAAAGTCGATGGAGCTATCTCTACCCTTGCTAAACGTACTGCTATTCCTACGGCAGATAGCACTTCGTTTAAAGATCCTTTGTATAGGAAGATTGAATCTTTTTTAAGAAAAGCTTATTTATGTTCAGGCAATTTACTCAGACCTGCTATATCTTTGGCTGATGTTGCTTCAGCTTCAACTTTTTGGTTGGAGACGTTAGCGCAACAAGTAACAGATCATAATGCATATAGCATTGTTAAACTTCTTCAACATGCTAATAACTTTGTCTGTGATGCCATTTTTGATATCATTTGAATTGATGTCAGGTATATGTCTTTAGCTATTTTAGCCAGAAGAGCTTTATGGCTTAAATCTTGGAATGTAGATATGACTTCTAAGTCAAAGCCCGACCCTTCTCCTAAAGGAACGGTTTCCGGTTGGAAACCTAATCCAGTCTGGAATAAATCCAAGCCTTTCAGAAAGTCAAAACCTGCTCCTAAATCCGCATGAAGGTGCGGCCCTCATTCCAGCGCAGCTGGTAGGGGGCAGGTTACGATTTTTCAAAGATGTTTGGAGCAATTCGATTCACAATCTTTGGATTCAGAACATTGTTTCTCTAGGGTACAGAATAGGTTTCAAGGTAAGACCACCTGTGAGAAGATTTTTTCTCTCACGCATTCCGGTAAATCCAGTGAAGGCTCAGGCGTTTCTGAAATGTGTTTCAGACCTAGAGTTAGCTGGGGTAATTATGCCAGTTCCAGTTCTGGAACAGGGTCTGGGGTTTTATTCAAATCTATTCATTGTGCCAAAGAAAGAGAATTCTTTCAGACCAGTTCTGGATTTAAAAATATTGAATCGATATGTAAGGATACCAACATTCAAAATGGTGACTATAAGAACTATTCTGCCTTTTGTTCAGCAAGGGCATTATATGTCGACAATAGACTTACAGGGTGCATACCTGCATATTCCTATTCACTCAGATCACTACCAGTTTCTGAGATTCTCTTTTCTAGACAAGCATTATCAGTTTATTGCCCTTCCATTTGGTCTAGCAACTGCGCCAAGGATCTTTTCGAAGGTTCTAGGTGCCCTTCTCTCTGTAATCAGAGAACAGGGTATTGCTGTATTTCCTTATTTCGACGATATCTTGGTACTTGCTCAGTCTTTACATTCTGCAGAATCTCACAGGAATCAACTTGTGTTGTTTCTTCAAAGACATGGTTGGAGGATCAATTTACCAAAAAGTTCTTTGATTCCTCAGACAAGAGTAACCTTTTTAGGTTTCCAAATAGATTCAGTGTCCATGACTTTGTCTCTGACAGAAAAGAGACGTCTGAAATTGGTTTCAGCCTGTCGAAACCTTCAGTCTCAATTGTTCCCTTCAGTAGCATTATGCATGGAGATTTTAGGTCTCATGACGGCTTCGGACACGATCCCTTTTGCTCGTTTTCATACAAGGCCACTTCAGCTTTGTATGCTGAACCAGTGGTGCAGGGATTATACAAGGATATCACAAATAATATCCTTAAATCCCAATGTTCGTTCATCTCTAACTTGGTGGATGGATCACCATCGTTTAATTCAAGGGGCCTCTTTTGTTCGTCCAACCTGGACTGTGATCTCAACAGATGCGAGTCTTTCAGGTGTGGGAGCTGTATGGGGATCTCTGACGGCGCAGGGGGTTTGGGAATCTCAGGAGGCGAGATTACCAATCAACATTTTGGAACTCCGTGCGATTTTCAGAGCTCTTCAGTTCTGGCCTCTCCTAAAGAGAGAATCGTTTATTTGTTTTCAAACAGACAATGTCACGACCGTGGCATATGTCAATCATTAAGGTGGGACTCACAGTCCTCAAGCTATGAGAGAAGAATCTCGGATACTTGTATGGGCGGAATCCAGCTCCTGTCTAATTTCTGCAGTTCACATCCCAGGTGTAGACAATTGGGAAGCGGATTATGTCAGTCGCCAGACGTTACATCCGGGCAAATGGTCTCTTCATCCAGAGGTTTTTCTACAGATTGTGCAAATCTGGGGTCTCCCAGAAATAGATCTGATGGCCTCTCATCTGAACAAGAAACTTCCCAGGTATCTATCCAGATCCCGGGATCCTCAGGCGGAAGCAGTGGATGCGTTATCAATTCCTTGGAATTATCATCCTGCTTATATCTTTCCGCCTCTAGTTCTTCTTCCGAAAGTAATCTCCGAAATTCTAATGGAGCGCTCATGTGTACTGCTGGTGGCTCCAGCATGGCCACACAGGTTTTGGTTTGCGGATCTCATTCGGATGGCCAGTTGCCAACCTTGGACACTTCCGTTAAGGCCAGACCTTCTATCTCAATGTCCTTTTTTCCATCAGGATCTCAATTCATTAAATTTGAAGGTATGGAAATTGAACGCTTAATTCTTAGTCATAGAGGTTTCTCTGACTCAGTGATTAATACTATGTTACAGGCTCGAAAATCTGTCTCTAGAAAGATTTATTATCGGGTCTGGAAGACTTACATCTCTTGGTGTTCTTCTCATAAATTCTCCTGGCATTCTTCCAGAATTCCTAGAATTTTACAATTTCTTCAGGATGGTTTAGATAAAGGTTTGTCTGCAAATTCCTTGAAGGACAAATATATGCTCTTTCTGTTCTTTTTTCACAGAAAGATTGCTCATCTTCCTGATATTCGTTGTTTTGTACAGGCTTTGGTATGTATCAAACCTGTCATTAAGCCAATCTCTCCTCCTTGGAGTCTTAATTTAGTTTTGTCAGCCTTACAGGCTCCTCCGTTTGAGCCTATGCATTCTCTGGACATTAAATTACTTTCCTGGAAAGTATTGTTCCTTTTAACTATCTCTTCTGCCAGAAGAGTCTCTGAGTTATCTGCTCTTTCTTGTGAATCTCTTTTTCTGATTTTTCATCAGGATAAGGCGGTGTTGCGGACTTCATTTCAATTTTTGCCTAAGGTTGTGAATTCTAACAACATTAGTAGAGAAATTGTTGTCCCTTCATTATGTCCTAATCCTAAGAATTCTAAGGAAAGGTCATTGCATTCGTTGGATGTAGTTAGAGCTTTAAAATATTATGTTGAAGCTACTAAAGATTTTAGAAAGACTTCTAGTCTATTTGTTATCTTTTCTGGTTCCAGGAAAGGTCAGAAGGCTTCTGCCATTTCTTTGGCGTCTTGGTTAAAGTCTTTGATTCATCATGCTTATGTGGAGTCTGGTAAGTCCCCACCTCAAAGGATTACAGCTCATTCTACTAGGTCAGTCTCTACTTCCTGGGCTTTTAGGAATGAAGCTTCTGTTGATCAGATTTGCAAAGCAGCAACTTGGTCTTCTTTGCATACTTTTACTAAATTCTACCATTTTGATGTGTTTTCTTCCTCTGAAGCAGTTTTTGGTAGAAAAGTACTTCAGGCAGCTGTTTCTGTTTGATTCGTCCGCTTATAATTAAAGTTTTTTTCATTATAAGATTAAAACTTTTTGATTTGGGTTGTGGATTATTTGTTTCAGCGGAATTAGCTGTCTTTATTTTATCCCTCTCTCTCTAGTGACTCTTGCGTGGAAGTTCCACATTTTGGGTATCTGCTATCCCATACGTCACTAGCTCATGGACTCTTGCTAATTACATGAAAGAAAACATAATTTATGTAAGAACTTACCTGATAAATTCCTTTCTTTCATATTAGCAAGAGTCCATGAGACCCACCCTTTTTTTGTGGTGGTTATTATTTTTTTGTATAAAGCACAATTATTCCAATTCCTTATTTTTGATGCTTTCGCTCCTTTCTTATCACCCCACTTCTTGGCTATTCGTTAAACTGAATTGTGGGTGTGGTGAGGGGTGTATTTCTAGGCATTTTGAGGTTTGGGAAACTTTGCCCCTCCTGGTAGGAATGTATATCCCATACGTCACTAGCTCATGGACTCTTGCTAATATGAAAGAAAGGAATTTATCAGGTAAGTTCTTACATAAATTATGTTTTTTCACTGCAAGTTTTATTAGGTCTCTAAGGACTAGATTACGAGTCGAGCGGTAGTTTGCACTAGCGTTCGAGCATTAAAACCACTAGAAGTATTTTTTTTGCTCTCAGATATGAAAGTAAAAAGTTTGCGCTCTGGCGTTCGCAATGTTGCAGTAACAAATAGACTGAGAAGTCGAGAATGCAAAATTGCATTCTCCAGGTAGACTTTAATGGAACTGAAAAAGTTGACCCCCCAAAAGTCGTGCAAACACGATCGCAGTTATTTAAAAGCTCAACATAAGAAGATAATATTGCCTATTTATAATCTAATGTTCTGCACATATGTTCTATGTATTTTTAAAGAGAAATTTAAATATATCTTATGGATTTTTTGCACAATTATATTTATACATTTATATATAGTTTATAGTTTATACATTTATATATATAGTTTATAGTTATATAAATAAATAAAATATGCAGATAAATATCTATTTTATATTATATAAATCATATTCCACTATGTGCAGAACATTGTAATGTATATTTACAGTGAATACATAGTTAAACAATTTATTAAATATGAATATTGCATAAATATGCTTTTAAATGTTTTCATCTACTTGACTGCAAAGGGGTTCAATGTATATATATATATATATATATATATATATATATATATATCTATATATATATATATATATATATATATATATACACACACAAAGTCCAGAATACACACCCAGCACGGTGTATATGGTGTATCCGGAAGAAAGCAGGCAACACAGGGAATTTGAACAGCAAGCCTTTTAATCCAACAACGGTTAAACAGAAGGGCCTTAACCCATAACGTTTCGGTCTCCATTTGAAAAAGGTCTAAGTGTAGACCGAAACATAATGGGTTAAGGCCCTTCTGTTTAACTGTTGTTGGATTAAAAGGCTTGCTGTTCAAATTCCCTGTGTTGCCTGCTTTCTTCCGGATACACCATATACACCGTGCCGGGTGTGTATTCTGGACTTTGCATGTACGTTGGACCTTTTTTGCAGTGCACCAAGTGGCTGTTGTGTTGTTGTGTGCCACTTCTCCTTTATCTCTCTCTCTCTCTCTCTCTCTCTATCTCTCAGCGTATTTGTGGCGAGGCTGATTCGCCTAAGTTATCAAGCCCTACACAACGGCAAAAGTAGAATTTAGTGACGTAAGCTTCGATCCGCCGGACTTAGTGCGACACAGATCGATTCTTATGTCACTCCAGATGTTCCGCACACAAGTTCAGCACAATCAGACTACTTTTGCTAGTTATCAAAAAACTAGCAGGTACGCTCGGCACTTTTCCGGCCCAGCGTACCTGGTTTTCAATCTGCCGCCCTGGAAGCGGCGTATCCCATAGGAATCAATGGGAGTCTGTCCATAGCAAAGTTCATGTTCGCTACTGCCCGACATCCCATTGATTCCTATAGGAGCTGTCTACACCTAACACCCCTAACATGTAACCCGAGTAAAAAAAAAACCCCCTAATCTGTCCCCCCTACACCGCCGCAACTAATTAATGTTATTACCCCCTAAACCACCGCTCCCCGACCCCGGCGCCACTATAATAAATATGGAACAGAAGAGGACATCCGCAGCGGCCAAAGTATACATCCAAGGGGCGCTGAAGAAGTCTTCCATCCGATTGAAGTCATCATCCAGGCGGCGTCTTCGATCTTCATCCATCCGGAGCGGAGCCATATTCAGACGAGCCGACGCGGAGCCATCCTCTTCTACCGACGGACTAACGACGAATGACGATTCCTTTAAGTGATGTCATCCAAGATGGTGTCCCTCAAATTCCAATTGGCTGATAGGATTCTATCAGCCAATCGGAATTAAGGTAGGAAAAATCTGATTGGCTGATCGGAACAGCCAATAGAATGCGAGCTCAATCTGATTGGCTGATTGGATCAGCCAATCCGATTGAACTTGAATCTGATTGGCTGATTCAATCAGCCAATCAGATTTTTCCTTCCTTAATTCCGATTGGCTGATAGAATCCTATCAGCCAATCGGAATTCGAGGGACGCCATCTTGGATGACGTCATTTAAAGGAACCTTCATTCGGACTTAGGGCATTGTTAGAAGAGGATGGATCCGCGTCGGCTGCTTCAAGATGGTCCCTTTCCGCGCCGGATGAATGAAGATAGAAGATGCCGCTTGGATAAAGATGTTTGCCTGTCCTGATCTCCTCTTCTTGCCGGATCGGATGAAGACTTTGGAGCCTCTTCTGGACCTCTTCTTGCTGGATAGGAGGAAGACGACAAGGTAGGAAGATCTTCAGGGGCTTAGTGTTAGGTTTTTTAAGGGGGGTTTGGGTTAGATTAGGGGTATGTGGGTGGTGGGTTGTAATGTTGGGGGGGTATTGTATGTTTATTTAAATGCAAAAGAGCTGTTTTCTTTGGGGCATGCCCAGCAAAAGGCCTGGTAAGGTAAAAGAGCTTTTAAAATTTTTATTTTAGAATAGGGTAGGGCATTTTTTTTATTTTGGGGGGGCTTTGTTATTTTTTTTAGGGGGCTTAGAGTAGGTGTAATTAGTTTAAAATTCTTGTAATCTTTTTTTATTTTTTGTAATTTAGTGTTTGTTTTTTTTGTAATTTAGTTTAGTTGATTTAATTGTAGATAATTGTAGATAGTTTATTTAATTAATTTATTGATAGTGTAGTGTTAGGTTTAATTGTAACTTAGTTTAGGATTTATTTTACAGGTAATTTTGTAATTATTTTAACTAGGTAGCTATTAAATAGTTCTTAACTATTTAATAGCTATTGTACCTAGTTAAAATAAATACAAAGTTGCCTGTAAAATAAATATTAATCCTAAAATAGCTACAATATAATTATTCGTTATATTGTAGCTATCTTACGCCTAGATTTAGAGTTCTGCGGCCAAAGGGGTGCGTTAGCTACGCGTGCTTTTTTCTGGCCGCACCTTTTAAATACCGCTGGTATTGAGAGTTCACAGAATGGCTGCGTTAGGCTCCAAAAAAGGAGCGTAGAGCATATTTACCGCAACTTCAACTCTCAATACCAGCGGTGCTTACGGACGCGGCCAGCTTCAAAAACGTGCTCGTGCTCGTTGCCCCTAACACCGCCGACCCCTATATTATATTTATTAACCCCTAATCTGCCCCCCACAACGTCGCCTCCACCTGCCTACACTTATTAACCCCTAATCTGCCGAGCGGACCGCACCGCTATTATAATAAAGTTATTAACCCCTATTCCGCCTCACTAACCCTATAATAAATAGTAATGTTGGGGGGGGGGTATTGTATGTGTTTTTTTTACAGGCAAAAGAGCTGAATTCTTTGGGGCATGCCCCGCAAAGGGCCCTGTTCAGGGCTGGTAAGGTAAAAGAGCTTTGAACTTTTGTAATTAGAATAGGGTAGGGCATTTTTTTATTTTGGGGGTCTTTGTTATTTTATTAGGGGGCTTAGAGTAGGTGTAATTAGTTTAAAATTGTTGTAATATTTTTCTGATGTTTGTAAATATTTTTTTATTTTTGTAACTTAGTTCTTTTTTATTTTTTGTACTTTAGTTAGTTTATTTCATTGTATTTATTTGTAGATATTGTATTTAATTAATTTATTGATAGTGTAGTGTTAGGTTTAATTGTAGGTAATTGTAGGTATTTTATTTAATTAATTGATAGTGTAGTGTTAGGTTTAATTGTAACTTAGGTTAGGATTTATTTTACAGGTAATTTTGTAATTATTTTATCTATTTTAGCTATTAAATAATTCTTAACTATTTAATAGCTATTGTACCTGGTTAAAATAAATACAAAGTTACCTGTAAAATAAATATAAATCCTAAAATAGCTATAATATAATTATAATTTATATTGTAGCTATATAGGGTTTATTTTACAGGTAAGTATTTAGCTTTAAATAGGAATAATTTATTTAATAAGAGTTAATTTATTTCGTTAGATTTAAATTATATTTAACTTAGGGGGGTGTTAGGGTTAGGGTTAGACTTAGCTTTAGGGGTTAATCCATTTATTACAGTAGCAGCGAGATTCGGTCGGCAGATTAGGGGTTAATAATTGAAGTTAGGTGTCGGCGATTTTAGGGAGGGCAGATTAGGGGTTAATACTATTTATTATAGGGTTATTGAGGCGGGAGTGAGGCGGATTAGGGGTTAATAACTTTATTATAGTAGCGGTGAGATCCGCTCGGCAGATTAGGGGTTAATAAGTGTAGGCAGGTGGAGGCGACATTGAGGGGGGCAGATTAGGGGCTAATAAATATAATATAGGGGTCGGCGGTGTTAGGGGCAGCAGATTAGGGGTACATAAGGATAACGTAAGTAGCGACGCTTTGCGGTCGGCAGATTAGGGGTTAATTATTGTAGGTAGCTGGCGGCGACGTTGTGGGGGGCAGGTTAGGGGTTAATAAATATAATATAGGGGTCGGCAGTGTTAGGGGCAGCAGATTAGGGGTACATAAGTATAACGTAGGTGGCGGTTGGCAGATTAGGGGTTAAAAAAAATTAATTGACTGGCGGCGATGTGGGGGGACCTCGGTTTAGGGGTACATAGGTAGTTTATGTGTGTTAATGTACTTTAGAGCACAGTAGTTAAGAGCTTTATAAACCGGCGTTAGCCCAGAAAGCTCTTAACGACTGACTTTTTTCTGCGGCTGGAGTTTTGTCGTTAGATGTCTAACGCTCACTTCAGCCACGACTCTAAATACCCGGCGTTAGAAAGATCCCATTGAAAAGATAGGATACGCAATTGACGTAAGGGGATCTGCGGTATGGAAAAGTCGCGGCTGAAAAGTGAGCGTTAGACCCTTTAATGACTGACTCCAAATACCAAGAGGGCGGTAAAAAACCAGCGTTAGGAGCCTCTAACGCTGGTTTTGACGGCTACCACCCAACTCTAAATCTAGGCCTTTGGGTTTATTTTACAGGTAAGTATTTAGATTTAAATAGGATTAATTTATTTAATAAGAATTATTTTATTTAGTTAGAATAAAATTATATTTAACTTAGGGGGGGGTGTTAGGGTTAGAGTTAGACTTAGCTTTAGGGGTTAATACATTTATTAGAGTAGCGGTGAGGTCTGGTTGGCAGATTAGGGGTTAATAATTGTAGGTAGGTGGCGGGCGACGTTGGGTGCGGCAGATTAGGGGTAATAAATATAATATAGGGGTCGACGGTGTTAGGGGCAGCAGATTAGGGGTACATAGGGATAATGTAGGTTGCGCCGGTGTACGGAGCGGAAGATTAGGGGTTAAAAATAATATGCAGGGGTCAGCGATAGCGGGGGCGGCAGATTAGGGGTTAATAAGTGTAAGGCTAGGGGTGTTTAGACTCGGGGTACATGCTAGGGTGTTAGGTGCAGACTTAGGAAGTGTTTCCCATAGGAAACAATGGGGCTGCGTTAGGAGCTGAACGCTGCTTTTTTGCAGGTGTTAGGTTTTTTTTTCAGCTCAAACTGCCCCATTGTTTCCTATAGGGGAATCGTGCACGAGAACGTTTTTGAAGCTGGGCGCGTCCGTAAGCAACGCTGGTATTGAGAGTTGAAGTGGCGGTAAATATGCCTGTACGCTCCCTTTTTGGAGCCTAACGCAGCCCTTCAGAGAACTCTCAATACCAGCGTTATTTAAAAGGTGCGGGGGAAAAAAAGCACGCGTAGCTAACGTACCCCTTTGGCCGCAGAACTCTAAATCTAGGTAATATTTAACTATATATGTTAGCAGTGATGTGCACTAATAAAACATAAGGTGCTGAGGAAATTTATAGCATGGAAAAAAATGATAGATGCAGATAGAAAACACAACGGCATAGCTCTTTTAATACACATGCATTAGCCAATAAAATAAAAAATCATAATAAAAAACATTTTCCCATACAAAGCTGAGTTAAGGATACACTTATATCTAATACTGTGTAATAGCAGGAAACACTTGTCAAAATGAGTTTGCAAAAACACTTGTCAAATGAGTTATGTCACTGTGATGCATCTCAAGGGCACAGACTCTCGCTGGTAAAATGCAATAAAATATCCACAAGAAGCAACGAGAATACATGCAGCCAACAAAGCAATAGGAAATCTGTTCAGGGCAGCAGGAATCTGCTTTGCACTGCATCATTTGCAATGAAGGGTTTGAATTAAAAGCGGCAAAGACATACCTACAGAATCCACCACTGAACCACAAAGAATGAAGATGGGCCTTTTTTTTTTTTTTTTTTTTTTTTCTCATCCTCCTCCTCTTTTTTTCTGGGTGAAACAGGTTCCCCTATCAGTTGGTTGGAGGCGACAGTCTGTCTGCTGTTGGTAAGACGATATGCATAGTGTTAGATTGAAGCCGACAGGATTCCTGGCTTGAAAAGCACAGATATTGATCTACCTCAGCCACCTAAACAATAGCTCACCTGTTTGCCTTGTCCATACCTTATTTTGCGCAGTCTAATGCTTGTTTTGTTTAACTTTTCTTTTATTTCTGTGGATCTGAGCTTTGATACACTTTGGGGAGTAGGTAAACAGAGAGAGTCATGTATGTACATCCTCGTAGCGTAGAGATTTTTTGACCACCCCTCCTTGCAGCAGGAGAACAGCTCTCTTATTGAAAATTATAAGTGACAGAGAGAATAAGAAACCATATACAAAAGCGTTTGATGTTCTAACCCAGTGTCCAATAACACCGAAAGTGAGAGGCAAGCTAATTACACCACTGTATGCCTCAGTTAAAATTTCCTAAACTGGACACTGTCAAGCTTTTTTTTTCTAATGTTATTAATTCCTTTTTTCTTTCCTCAACAGATAAGCAAGAAGATAAGGAAATACTTTGTTTAAAATTCAATCCACCAACTTGACAGAGAATAAGTATGTTATTGCAGCAGACTAGGCTGTGTGCATTCATTTTCTCCTGCAAATTATTACATAAATATATTTCTATTCTTTGTTATTAGCTAGAAGTTCCTGCTGACAATGCATGCAAACCTCACCAGCAGGGCCCTTGATTTATAATTACTTTATGTTTGAAACTAATAACCATAAACAGAAATTCTTACAAAACAAATGAACATTTTGCTACTCCAACTCTACTGGATGTGAGGCAGGATTGTGCATATAGTCTGACACTTGCTGTTGCATAATTTGCATACACGGTAGTGTGTTTCTATTTAGGTGACAAGCAAAGAAAGTGAGATATTAGGTCCTCTGCTGATGGGAAGAGATGCATCTGGTTGCTTAGCAACATATGCTGGTCCCACCAGTTGTAAAGGAGTTATAGAGCCATTTTGCCCTGGTGAGAACGGTTATATTCTAGAATGCAGCATTCTTGTGTACAAAGCTAAGAACAGCATTGCAATGTTATTCTGAAGGCTAAAATATTTATTACTGAGAAGCACATAAAGTTGCCTATTTATTTGTATTTGTAGAATATTCTGCTTTAAAACAAGCTGTAAAACACGAAGCAGGGAAAGCAAAAAATAAAGATTAAAAAAAGGGTAAACAATATGGGCTAGATTACAAGTGGAGCGATAATTTATTGTGCACCTGTAAACAAGCAAATTTGCCAGTTTACGGCAGCACAATAAATAACCAGGTTAATGCTACTGCGAGCTCGAGTTAGCAATTAGCATTACGAACATTAACCAGAAATCAGATCTCAGGTTAATTTTCTAAATGTCCCCCTATTGCCCCCAAAATAAAATGTAGAGTAGTTGTTTAAAAATAAAAATATGTAGAATTTTAATTTTTTTAAATAATAACTGAACAAAGCAGTTTTAAGGGCTGAAAGTGAGCGGGTGTGGGGTGTGTAAAAAAACAAGAGTCTATGGGGACTGTTATTCCAATAAAAAATATATGTATATGCTTATATATATATATATGTGTTAATATGTGTATATATAAATATAAACACATAAATATATACATATATCTTCTTTTTTTTCAAATTCTTTTTTTTATTGAGAATCCAATATAATGTATAGATACAAAAGCGATAATAATAAAAAGATGCAATCATACAAATAATAAACATTTCAGTTGCGAAGAACAGAAAAAAATATACATCTTAGATTCCTTTATTTTTCCGTATTTTATAAAAATAACTTACAGGTAGATTACAAGTTGTGCGTTCGTGTTTTAACACTGCAAAAATTGCCATTTCAGCGTTAAAACCGCAACGCAGCCATTACGAGTCTTGTCGGTATAGCTGTACCGCAAGCCTTTTAGTCTGTAACGCAACGTCAGTCCCCGCACTGGAAGAAATTACGTTTTTTCATGGGATTCTCATAGCGCTGCCATTACGAGTTTTGCGGGAGGATAAAAAGCTTGAGTTACACCCTATAACTAAAGTGTTACAAAGTACACTAACACCCATAAATTGCCTATTAACCCCTAAACCGAGGCCCTCCTGCATCGCAAACACTATATAAAGTTATTAACCCCAATCTTCCGCTCCTGCCATCACCCGTCACTAATAAAAATTTTATTAACCCCCTATTCCGCCACTCCCTAACATCGTCACCACTATATTAAAGTTATTAACCCCTATTCCCCCGCACCCCAACATTGCCGACACTATAATAAAGATATTAACCCCTATTCCGCCGCTCCCCGACATCGCCACCACTAAATAAAGTTATTAACCCCTAAACCTCTGGCCTCCTACATCACTACCACTAAATAAACCTATTAACCCCTAAACCGCCAGCCCGCCACATCGCCAAAAACTTAATTAAACTAGTAACCCCTAAACCCCCTAACTTTACATTAAAATTACAAGATCCCTATCTTAAAATAAATAAAAACTTACCTGGGAAATTTAAAAAGCCTAAGTTTAAACTATAAATTAACCTAACATAACTATTAGACTAAAAATTTAAATAACTACAAATTAAATAAACTAAATTACACATTAAAAAAACCTAACCCTACTAAAAAAATAAATCTACAATTACAAAAAAATAGAAAATAACAAACACTAAATTACGAAAAATAACAAACAAAATTATCCAAAATAAAACAATTACACCTAATCTAATAGCCCTATAAAAATAAAAAAGCCCTCCTAAAATAAAAACATCCACTAGCCTACAATAAACTGCCAATAGCCCTTAAAAGGGCCTTTTGTAGGGAATTGCCCTAAAGAAATCAGCTCTTTTTCCTGAAAAAATACAAAGACCCACCAACAGTAAAACCCACCCCCAACCAACCCCCCAAAATAAAAAACCTAACTGCTCTTTTTCTTGCTCTTAAAGGGACATTCAGCTCTTTTAAAACAAGCCCAAATCCTAATCTAAAAAAAAAAAAACCTTAAAAAACCTAACACTAACCCCTCTTTAGGTACTCACAGTTGCTGAAGTCCAGCTTGAACGATCTTCATCCCAGCGGCTTCATCTTCATCCAGACAGCTCCATCCTTATCCATCATTGGACCAGCATCTTCTTCATCCCTGCGGAGGCCGAGTGGTCGATGCGCGGAGGCGGAGGTCCAGACGAAGGTCCAAGGTGGAGGTCCATCGATCCAACGTGGAGGTCCTCTTCATGCTATCATCCGCCGCACATTGAGGATTCAAATGCAAGGTACCCCTATTATACTGGGGGTACCATTGCATTCCTATTAGCTGAAAAAATTAAATCAGCCAATAGGAATTAGGGTTGTTAAAATCCTATTGGCTGTTCAAATCAGCCAATAGGATTTAAGCAGCTCTCATTCCTATTGGCTGATCATTCGCCGCACATTGAGGCTTCAAATGCAAGGTACCCCTATTATACTGGGGGTACCATTGCATTCCTATTAGCTGAAAAAATTAAATCAGCCAATAGGAATTAGGGTTGTTAAAATCCTATTGGCTGTTCAAATCAGCCAATAATATTTAAGCAGCTCTCATTCCTATTGGCTGATTCGAATCAGCCAATAGAAATGAGAGCTGCTTAAATCCTTTTGGCTAATTTGTTTTCTCACAGATATCTATTATTTGTAATGGTAGGTTTTTTTTTTTTTGTAATGTTAGGTTTTAGCGTAAGGCAGCTTAGGTTTTATTTCACAGGTAAGTTTGTATTTATTTTAACTAGTAACAACTATTTACTAACTAGTCTACCTAGTGAAAATAAATACAAACTTACCTGTGAAATAAAAATAAAACCTAAGCTAGCTACTATATAACTATTAGTTATATTGTAGATAGCTGAGGTTTTATTTCACAGGTAAGTTGTATTTAGTTTTAAATAGGTATTATTTAGTTAATAATTGTAACTTTAATTTAGGTCTATTTTAATTACGTTAAAGTTAGGGGGTGTTTTAGGTTAGGTTAGGTTTGGGGGTTAATATAGTTTAATTTAGGTTGTTGCGATGTGGGGGGCTGGCAGTTTAGGGGTTAATAGGTTTATTTAGTGGCAGTGACGTTGGAGGCCAGAGGTTTAGGGGTTAATAACTTTATTATAGTGGCAACGATATCGGGAGCGGTAGATTAGGGGTTAATAGATTTATTTAGGTGCCGGCGATGTTGGGGGAGGCAGATTAGGGGTTAATAACATTATGTAGGTGTCAGCGATGTCAGGGGCAACAGATTAGGGGTGTTTAGACATGGGGTTTATGTTAGGGTGTTAGGTTTAAACGTAACATTTTTTTCTCCATAAACATCAATGAGGTTGCGTTATGGAGCTTTTAATTCCGCGATAGCAGGTGTTAGGTTTTTTCTAACACTCTCTCCCCATTGATGTCTATGGGGAAAGCGTGCACGAGCACGTCAATGTATTTTGTGCGATATGGAGCTCAACACAACCATATCGCACACACAAGGTGGCTTTTCAAAACTCGTAATGGCAGCGCTATGGAGGGTGAAATAACGCAACTTTTGTTGCATTCGTTTCGCACGCTCTATAGCGCAAAACTTGTAATCTAGGTGACAGCAATCAGTGTCTTAATGCCTGCTCTAATGCCAATAACACAATCTTTATATGCAATAAACTTTTGATGTGCTTTGGTAAGTCCATATGTGGTATTGAAGGTTGCTAAGTAAATGATTTACTTAAAGGGACACTGAACCCAAATTTTTTCTTTCATGATTCAGATAGAGCATGCAAATTTAAGCAACTTTCTAATTTACTCCTATTATCCATTTTTCTTCGTTTTCTTGCTTTCTTTATTTGAAAAAGAAGGCATCTAAGCTATTTTTTTGGTTCAGCACCATGGAAAGCACTTGTTTATTGGTGGGTGAATTTATCCACCAATCAGCAAGAACAACACAGTGTGTACACTAAATAATGGGCCGGCATCTAAACTTACATTCTTGCATTTCAAATAAAGATACCAAGAGAATGAAGAAAATTTGATAATAGGAGTAAATTGGAAAGTTGCTTAAAATTTCATGCTCTATCTGAATCACGAAAGAAAACATTTGGGTTCAGTGTCCCTTTAATGGTCAAGAGGGAGAGTGGATTAAATAGTTTTCAGGTATTGTTCCCAAGTGAGTTGTAGCTCTATAGAGTGGTCCATATTTCCTAATTATAGGAACTATATTCTTCCAATTCTATCAAGCTTGTTACTTTACAACTATGTCAGAGTTCAATGGAGGGAACTTCAGGGGACTTCCAGTTTTTAGCAAAGAGAACATTAACACTATTTATCATGATTTTTAATAGTGGCCTGAAATGTTTCTTGTGTAGTTTGGTAGGCTTGTTGAGCAACCAAATCAAAGGGTCTAGTGGGAGGAGAATCTGAAATATGTCTTCTATTTCTCTAATTATATTCCTCCAAAATGAGTTAATCTGAGAGCACCACCGCCACACGTCACCCATGCCACTGCCTACATGTCCACAGCGCCAGCATCTGTTTCTAGTTTTGGGGAACAATTTATGGAGTCTTTTAGGAGTCAAGTACCAACAGTGTATAATTTTATAATTAATCTCTTGAATAGAGGAAGAGGAAGAGTAGGATTTAGTGTTAAGAAAAATACTCATTGCAGTTTGAGGGGTAATAATCACTCTGAGTTTCTTCTCCCAAGATTCAATAACATGTGTTAGATTACCTGGAGGTGGATGAGTAATAATTTTTTAAATATAAGAAAGGCTATGTTTAATAGGAGGTTTAGAATAAAATAATTTTTCGAGATTGGTCAATGGACGGATCAGGTTCCACGAGTGTCTATGAGTAGTGATATAATGATGAATTCTTCTGTAGAAAAAAACAGTTATTAGTCCAAGAATAACCTTTTTCAATTAGCTGTTCTTGTGTACAGATCGATTTGTTTAGTGTTAAATGATGAATTGATAAATCATTTATTGAGGAGTCTCCGTTTATATTTGTTCGTAACGCTGATATCGAAAATTCAGTATTATAAAGTAACAATGTTAGTGGATCTGGACACAAGGTGAGGTAAGGGTTTATCTTATTTGTGGTTTCCCATATTTGTAGGGTTACTTTAGTGATAGGGTTAGTTATCTGTCTAATTATGGGTGGGGAATCTAAATGCCAGCAAATCGAGGGAAGATTAAGATCTATATTCAGATTTTCTTCTAAGGTAATCCATCTTTTATGAAGTTTATGGATTCTCCAATCTAAAATTCTTTGAAGGAATATGGATTGTCTATAAGATTCCAAGTCTGGGACTCCCAGCCCCCCTTGAACTGTTGAACAAACATTGTACGTTTATTTATTCTAGGAGGCCGTCTATTCCAAATAAAGGAACTGAACAATTGTTGGATCTGGAAAATGATTATTTGAATGGTATTAATTGTACCAAATCAGGAAAGGCCCTTGTTGTTCCAAGAGGAAAGATCTCTCATTAGAGTGGGTTTAATGGTTAGAAAGTTTAATTTAAATAAAGCGTCTAGGTTTTCTACCAATTGGATTCCCAAGTATCACAGAGAATCCTTGCACCATCTAAATGTACACATGGTGGTGAGTTGATTCACTAGCTGAGGAGATAGTGTGATTCCTAAGATCTCAGATTTAGTTTTATTAATTAAAAAATTGGTGAGCTTGTAGAATGTGTTAAGTTCCTATAACAGGGGGGGGGAATAAATCTAGTCGGGTCAGTAAGAGAAAAGAGGATGTGATCAGCAAACATGGACATTTTATATTTCTCTCCTTTAAGGAGGATTCCTGAAATGTTCTTATTTCTTATTTTTGTCTCCAAGGTTTCTATAAGCCAAGTGAATAGTAACGCTGACAAGGGACAGCCCTGCCTAGTTCCATTGGTTATAGGAAACGGTTGAGATAAGGTACCATTAAGAGAAACCCTGGTGTTAGGGGAATTATATAATGCAAAGATTATCTGTAGTGTGTAGTGTGACCCATTCTAAAAGCTTGTAAGGTTGCTTCCAGAAAAGGCCATCCGACATGGTTGAAGGCCTTCTCTGCGTTGGTGGACAACCAAATTGAGGGAATATGTTTAGATTTGGCATGCCACATTAAAAGGAGATTGCATACTGTATTGTCTAGCTTCATGGTTAGGAACAAAGCCAACCTGATCTTGGTGGTTTAATATGCATTAGAATTAAGTTTATCCTATTCACCATGATTTTAGCGAAATTTTTATATCTGAATTTAAAAGCGATATTGGGCATTAATTGGTGAGTTGGGTAATGGGTTTATTAGGTTTAGGAATTAGGATTATGGTAGCTTGTAGAGCTAATGGTGGGAATTTTTTGTCTTCATCAATGCTGTGAAAATAAGCCAAGAGGTGAGGAATTAGAAGGTCTTAAAAGGATGAATAGTAAGTATTTCCCAGTCCATCTGGCCTGGGGGTTTTTCCCAACTTGATCGCAATTTGGAGTTACTCAATGGAAAAGGTAGAGTCTAAATTGTCTTTTTTTTCAGTAGTTAATGTGGGTAGATGTAGTTGTGATAAATAGTTTTGTATATCGTACCTACTTGGAGAGGGAATGGTGTGCTTAAAATTATAAAGGGATTCATAGTATTGTCTAAATTTATTGGAAATATCCTTGGAAGTATAATAGACTTTCCCAGAATTATCTTTGATGTGTAGTGATGTAATGGCTAAGTATTTTTCTCTTAAGTTGTCTAGCTAAAAGTCTGCCTTGTTTGTTGGCTCCTTCATAGAAGGTTTTCTTGAGAAATAGTGCTTAATTTTTTTCCTCTATGCCTAAATAAATATTAAATTGTTGTCTATTATGTTACAGGCTTTCAAGAAGAGAACGGTTGTTAGGGAATGATTTATGGATGTCTTGGAGTTTGCTAAGATCTGTTAGTAATGCTGATAGGTATGTTTGCTGTTGTTTGATTTTTGCTGGTTTTAGCGCTATTAACTCTCCTCTGATAACGCATTTAAGTGCATTCCAGATATGTTGAGGGCTCACGTCTGGAGTATTGTTTATAATAAAGTATTCCTCTAAGGAATTGGCTATTTGAGAGTGTATCAGAGGGTCTTTTAATAATAATTAATCTAATTTCCAGATTCTTTCATGGGTTTGATTTGAAGACCATTTAAGAGTACAACTGATCATGTCATGATCTGACCACGTGAGGGGGGAGATGTCTGTATGTTGTACATATGCTAGACTTGTGACATCAATCATGAGGTCAGGTAATCAATTCTGGAATAATTGCAGTGACGATGTGAGAAAAATGTGTAGTCTTTGGTAGTCGAGTGGTATAGTCTCCAAGCATCATGTAGATTTAAATTATTCAATTTAGATTTTATAATGTTTAGTGTCTTGAGAGGAAATGATGATAATTCAGATGAACAGTCAATTTGTGGGTTAAGGGCAACATTAAAGTCTCCTCCCACAATTAAGCTACCATATGAGGTCTCCAAGATTTTGTTGCAAGTGGTGTTGAAAAAAATCCAGAAGGATCTATGTTAGGGGCATAAATATTAGTTAGAGTTATCACTTTATTATATAAGATCCCTGAGATAAGTATCTTCCCTCCTTGTCCTTAGAGACCAAGTTAATCTTAAGGGGGAGAGACTTATTATTTAATATACAGACTCCATTATGTTTGGTTGAATTAGATGCAAAGTAAGCAGGGCCAAATTTCTTAAAGGATAAATTAGGTTTGTGGCCTCTTCTGAAATGGGTTTCCTGAAGCATTACTATATGGCATTTTAATTGTTTTTAATCTCTTAAAGCGATAGATCGCATTTGTGGGATATTAAGCCACTTGACATTGTGAGAAATAATTTTAATAGCTAGTGAATCTACTGACATGGTGGAACAGTGGAATATAGGCACAATCATGTTTTAAAGCACATTCAAAAAGTAAACAAACAGCAAATATAAACACAGATGAAGGCATGGCATAAGACATAGTATAAACAATAACTTGTATTATATAAGAGAGAGCTAAACAATAGCTTAAAACATTAACATTAACATTGAGTGTATTTTTGAAAGATACATCATATTTGGGGAGGTTAAGTGTTGTTGAATAATGCTCTGTTGTTAAATTTGAGAATGAATATGTGGTGGAGTGAGATCTTGTGAGTAAAGATTATTAGGTATGTTGGGTAAAGGGATCCTGGGAAATATTAAAAATAGGGAACTGAAGGATATCGAGCTAAGCTGCTGTAGTATTATCTCACAATACGAAATAGAATTTGGTATGCAGCTGTCTAAAGAATAACTAAAGTATGATATAATGTTTGTAGGTTTGGACCAGAATTAATGTATTTAGAGAAGGGTTAAGCCACACAAAGCATTAATGAGCCTAAACAAATAGGGCAAACATACATTGTAGAGATACGTCTTACCCATCAACAGCAAGCGTAGGCTCTGTAAGAAGAAAATGGGTTACGACTCTTACAAGTCCCAAAATGGAATAACACTGTATGAACAACAAATCCTGCCAAAAATCAGTAGAATAATTTCAGGTGTTGAGCAGTATTAGAGGCTGAAGAGCCTGTCCTGAGCCCTTATAAGCCCCAGAATATTTCTGAAATAAAATTGTATAACCATCAAATCCGGCCAAAAATCGGTAAAGTTATTTCAGATATTATGCAAGTATCGGAGGTTGAAGGACCCTGTCTTTCTTCTTTTTGATTGAATCCTATTCCATAGGGGGCTCTGTTCTTAAGGGCCATCTAGGCCTGCGTCCATTGATGAAGGTGGTATTCCCATTACATTGTCTGGAGCAGGTACTAGAGGAATGTTCATTTTTTTTGCAAGATTATTCAAGTCATTAAAGTTCTTGTACATAATTTGGGACCCATTATGTGAAATTATTAAACTGAATGAGAATCCCCAACGGTATCTGATATTGTGGTCTTGAAAGGCTTTAGTAATGAATCTGACTTCTCTGCATCTCTGAATTGTTTGCGGACTGAGATCCTGAAAGATTTGATTGTTATGTTCTCTAATGGAGATGGTTTGTCTGGCTATAGTGGCTTGCCAAAGGTCCTCTTTGATAGTGAATTTCAAAAATGTTAGGATGACATCCCCTGGGGGAGCAGGCGGTTTAGGGAGAGGCTGTAACGCTCTATGAATCCTCTCTATGTCTTCGTTCCGGAGAGGGGGAGATTCTTGGAGACAAGGTGTTAAAGAGATTTTTTATATAAGATTTAAGTGAATCTGAGTAACTTTTTCTAGTATACCCCTGATACTTAAAATTATTTCTTCTTCTTTTGATTATCTAGATCTTCAATCTTTTCCTTGTAGAGCTTGTATCATAGAATCTTGTATCAACAATTGTTGGTATTTAAGCTCACCATATTGTTCAGTGAATCCTGACCTTTTTCAATGTAGTCCATTCTTGAACCCATATCATTAAGATCTTTTTTTTAGGTCTCTTATTTCATCTTTGATAAAAGATTTTAGGGATTACAAATCAGATTTAGAGGGGAGATCCGCTATTTGTGATTGTAGAGCCAAGAGAGGGTTATGCTGTGTTTGTTGTTTGTTCAGCTGAGACCCTGATATAGGTACCTCTTGAGATTGTGACAGAAAGTAGAAACTGAAAGGGTTATTATCTGAGAGGGCTTATTGTGTTTTTATTCTTCAGCCCTTTTTGGGAGCCATGTTATAAACTCCAGAGTGAGGAAGAGAGGCCTCTAAATATAATAAGAGACTTTTTTATTTTTTTTATTTAGGAGTAAGGGTATTATATGTAAATCCTGCTCCTAATATGGATTTATTGCTATCAGTCTCGAAAATGCACTCTGCAAGATGATATAAGGTCTTAGATAAGGGAATGTCCCCAAGACAGAAGAAAGTGTGCAGTATTTATTGAGAAACTGCTGAAATACACGAGTACCAAATGGAGATGTCCTTTAAAAATTGGTAATGCCGTTAAGGGGTATCCCCGAACCAAAGCCACCAAGACCGTAATTAACTTGGGCTTACCAACGACCTTATTCTTTGCTAGAAAGGTCTTATCTAACTGTATGTCAGACATTCAATATATTTATTATCAGAATAAACAATACGTCAGGACTCAGGTAGCTTTTAGATATTGTTATTCGAACCGGCTGGTATGTAGTTGTGACTGTTTTATTTCCTTCTTTTAGTTTGAGCCTCCGGAGCCACGTGTAGGTGTTAGAACTAAGAGGATTTCAAATACGGCATCAGCCATTCACTCACCGTTATTCACTGCAGCTCAACAACCCGGGTGTAGACACTGACTATGGTGAACTGATCTTTTGGGGAGAGAAGGGGAAAAAAAAGCAGCGGTGCCGAATCCGAGTTAGAACGTTAGTATCTCATGGAACACTCTGCAGCGTGTGTGTTTGTCCGTTCTGAAATCCAAGATAGTGCCCGGACCTTTGCTGTTGCACTTAGCGACGGTAATACCAACTTCCAGCAGCAATTATTGTACTCAAATCCGCTATTGAGAGGGTCTCACTTGCCCATTAGGTTATAATAGAGCTACGACGACCACAGAGCTTTAGCAAAGTGCTGCCATGTTCCAGCACGGCTTGTCTCCACCCCATATACATATATATTTTAAATGGACTGCCCATCGCTGCACGACTTTCCCCCTTCTGTGCGCTAGGTTCTGTGCCATGTATGGCCGGATCAGAACGAGGCTCCCATTGGAACCTATGGAAGTGTGCTCTTGTGAGCGCAAAGGTTCCCTGCAATGTGAACGTGAGGCCATGTTCGCATTGTGCTCAATTTATAATACTAGCACACATTTGTGTGTGCTGGTATTACTGAGTGGAGCGCAAATATCGCGCTTGTGTAATCTGGCCCTATATATTTTATTGCCATACAGACAGAAAGGGAAACAATCAGGCTTTTATTTTAATCAGATTTCCCAAGCAAACTGAATTTCAAATTCTAACCCATCCCAAGCTTTTTGATAATTTATATTTTTCTAATTCTAATGCTTTCTAAATGAATTTGTGCCATCAAAAATCTGCCTGTACCTATCATGGATAAAACACCAGTATTCCAATCAATTACAAATCTCTTCACTGACAGTTTTTCCTATTTTTTATTTTTAAGAGGCATTTATTGGCTGTCATATGTTTGGATGTTAAGAAAATTATTGAGAATGATGTTAAATTATTAATTGCACTCAAGTCATAAATCAATATTTATTGTTTAAGTGACATCAAAATACAAAAAGAAACTGTACTAATGTATTATAACAATATATTATTGCACTGTTACTCGCATTATGGCATAAATTCCAATCTTTCCAAAATTCTCTTTTGATATTACACAGGATCAGGCATTTTTTTTCAAAAGAACCAAATTCTTTCCAAGTCCAACACAGCCAAGGTTGACAGCTCCCATGATATTTGATTCCAATTTCCCCATATCAGCACAGTTAAAAGCTTACAATGGTTGTCAATAACCAAAAAACTAAGGTCTAGATTACAAGTGGAGTGTTTTCAATATCACTGGGCCGCACTAAGATTAGCACACAATTTGGTAATACTGAATAACTAGAGAATGTTTAGCGTTTCTGACATCCGTTTAGCAAGCCCTATACTTTCAATGGATATTGCGGCCGTGATAAACATACTCATACTGCAAGTTGAAAATGCTGTATTGCACTTGTGCAAAAGACATGACAACACTAAAGAGTTAGTGCGATTAGGGCTAGAATGAATGTATAAGAAAACACGTTTAACATATTGAAAGTAGAGTTTTACACTAATATTTATTCATATTAAATATAAAATATAAGTTTATTATAAGAATAAAATTATAAAAATGTGTGTATGTATATATGTATTTATTTGTGTACATATGTGCAAACATACATACATACACATACATTTGTTCTTTATATAGAAGAAAATGTTCTTCTCATTTATAATAAAAAAAATAAAAAATAAAAAACAATATCCTATATAATAAAAGGCCAGGTATGTTTGTCAGATGCAGTCATGTGCAGTAGAGATTGCATGAGGACAAACATACCTGGCCTTGAGCAAGCAGAGGGAGTGCGCACTGCGGAAGCTGCTTGGTGGGGGGCGTGGCGGTTGTGCCGTGATGGGGACGTGGCTGTACGTGCCGTGATGGTGGGCGTGGTCGGTGGGGTGTGGCGAGGGGCGTGGTCATGTGGGAGCGCGAGTGAATGGGCATGGCCGACGGGAGCAGCCGTGGTGGCAGCGGCATGGTCAAGTGAGAGAGAAAAGTGAGAGGAGGGGGAGAGAGAGAGACAAAAAGAGAGGGGGGAGAGACCAAAGAGAGGAGGGAAAGAGCAAAAGATGGGGGGGAAGAGAAAGCGAGCAAAAGAGAGGCGGGTAAGAGAGAGAGAGAGAGAGCGAGAGAGAGCAAAAGAGAGGGGAGAGAGAGCAAAAGAGAGGGGAGAGAATGCAAAGAGGTGAGAGAGAGCAAAAGAGGAGAGAGAGAGCAAAAGAGAGGAGGCAGAGAGAGAGCAAAAGACAGGGGAGGGAGAGAGAGAGCAAAAGAGAGGGGAGAGAGAGAGAGAGCAAAAGAGATGGGGGGAGAGAGAGCAAAAGAGGGGGAAGAGAGAGCAAAAGAGAAGGGGAGAGAGAGAGAGAGAGCAAAAGAGAGGGGGAGAGAGAGGGGGAGAGAGAGAGAGAGAGAGAGGAGAGAGAGAGAGAGGAGAGAGAGAGCAAAAGAGAGGAGAGAGAGAGCAATATATGGGGGGGAGAGAGCAAAAGAGGGGGGAGAGAGAGAGCAAAAGAGAGTGGGGAAAGAGAGCAAAAGAGAGTGGAGAGAGAGAGCAAAAGAGAGGGGAGAGAGCGCAACAGAGAGAGTGGAGAGAGCACAAAAGAGAGGGGGGAGAGAGAGGGAAAGAGAGGGGGAGAGAGAGCAAAAGAGAGGGGGAGAGGAGCGCAAAAGAGAGGGGGAGAGAGAGAGACTAAAAGAGAGGGGGAGAGAGAGAGAGCAAAAGAGGGGGGAGGGAGAGCAAAATAGGGGAGAGAGAGCAAAAGAGGGGGAGAGAGAAAAAGAGGGCGAGAGAGAGCAAAAGAGGGGGAGAGAGCAGAAGAGGGGTTGAAGAGAGAGCAAGAGAGCAAAAGAGGGGAGAGAGACCAAAAGAGGGGGGAGAGAGAGAAAAAGAGGGGGGGGGAGAGAGAGAGCACAAGAGGGGGAAAGAGAGAGCAAAAGAGAGGGAGCGAGAGCACAAAAGAGGGGGGAGAGAGAGAGCTCAAAAGAGTGGGGGGAGAGAGAGGGAGCAAGGGTTGGAACCGCGGTACTTAAAAAAATTGGCCCGTGTACAGTATATACATATATATATATATATATATATATATATATATATATATACTGTGTGTGTATATATATAGATATATATATATATATACACACACAATATATGTATATCTATATTTATATAGCTATACAGCTACAGATATATCATTTAAAGATATAAATATTTATATATATATTTAAAATTAAAAATAACATTTACTTTTAAGTGAAGAACAAATGTATTTGAAACATTTCTTAACACGCTTTTGGCTTTAGCACAGTTGTCCTTTGGCTTAGCGTGAAAGCCAGACGAGAGTTTAATAGCACGCCCTATAGAATTCTATGGAGAAAGGGACTTAGTGTTGTTGTGCTATCCAACCACGCAAAGTTTTTACTTTCATCTTGTAATACCAGAGAAAGAATAGGAGTGCTGTTGATTTAACTTAAGAGCTGTTAGCGCTCAATAATGCTAATTTTTTTTTGCTCCACTTGTAATCTAGGCCTACATTTGGTAATATAGTCCATGTGTGTGTTTTACAATTGGATAGAGGTGTTTCTGATAAGTGTTACATAATCTGAATGCAACTTTTATATCGGCATGGTGGGCAATGATTTTTTTAAACTTTAAGGGCTAGATTACACATGAAGTTGTAACGTTAACTTAAACTCATATTACAAGTTTAAAATAAATGCGATCAATGAAACGCAATCACATCTTTTTACGCAGCTTCAAATCTCGTGTAAAGGGTTTGGGCTTTAAAAAAGTTGCACTTAGAATCCTCCCATAAAAATATAGTATTACAACTTACACTATTATCCCCTTAAACTATTAACTCCCAATCCACTGCAACCCCATCACAA
Organism: Bombina bombina; assembly: GCF_027579735.1. NCBI lineage: Eukaryota > Metazoa > Chordata > Amphibia > Anura > Bombinatoridae > Bombina > Bombina bombina. The sequence goes on along the minus strand of NC_069499.1, from coordinate 258,091,505 downwards.
TCAACCCTCTACACTTTTAACCACTAATCCACTAAACCTCTATTGCAATTTACCCATGCACTATTAATCTCTAATCCACCATACCCCAATCACAATTAACCTCCTACACTATCAACACATAATCCACCATAGTCCCCCATCAAAACCTGCTACACTATTAACCCCAACCCACCATACCCCCATCGCAAGAAACCCTCTGCTCTTTTAACCTCTTAACCTCCACAAACCCTATCGCAAGAAACCCCCATAAACTATTAGCCCCTAAAACCCCCACAAAACCCATTGCAAGAAACTCCTAACTCTATTAACCCTTAAACCACCACAAAACCCATTGTAAGAACCCCCCCACTCTAATAACCCCCAAGACCCCTAACCTAAGAACCCCAAAGTTACAACAAATATCAAAACACTACTAGTAAAAAAAAAATACACAAAAATAAAAAGGCCCTATACTAAAACTAAAGTAACCCAAAAATGTAAAAACATATCCTAAAAAAAATAACCTATCCTAACCCCCCAAAAAACCTAAGGCTAACCCCAAGTTTTTACTCACCATCTTGAATCCTGCTCCTTTGGGGGGCAGCAGCGGGTTCACAGGGGGTCCTTGGCAGTGGCAGTCCTCTTGTGGCAGAGATGGCACATTCTGTCAATCCTATTCTTCTAGGTGCGGTAGTGCATGGTGGTGCATTTCTCCTGTTGGTGGTCTTCTTCCATCTGATCCTCTTCATGCTGTAAACCGTAGCACACTGAAGTTTGATTGCAAGTTTCCCCCTTGCATGAAAAGCTTTAATTCTATTGTGGGGAAACTTGCATTCAAACTTTACTGAGCTGCGGTGAACAGCATGAAGAAGATCGGGGGGGGATCGGGGGGAAGAAAAGAAGAGGACCTCCCCACAGGACCAATGCCTTGAAAGAAGAGGTCAGCCCCACAGGACCAATGCCTTGAAAGAAGAGGACAGTGAACCAGAGAGGAGCACCGCCATGGACCATCACCACTGCTACAGCTGGAAGAAGAGGAGTGCCGCTGCCACCGCAATAGGACCTCCGCCCCCATGGGCACCTTGTGGACCCGGCTCCCCAAAGGAGCTGGATTAAAGATGGTGAGTAAAAACTTGGGGTTAGCCTTAGTTTTTTTTGGGTGGGAGGGGGTGTTTAGGATAGGTTTTTTTTAGGACAGGTTTTTTAATTTGTGGGGTTACTTTAGTTTCAAGGATATTTTTAAGGGGCCCTTTTGTATGGTATTTTATTTTTAGGATAGTGTAATTTTTTTAACTGGTAGTCTTTTTTTGTTCATTTGGTACTTTTTTTTTTACTGGTAGTATTTTTTTATTTTTAGGGGGTCTTAGATTAGGGGTCTTGTGTTGGTTAGCTTGTAGGGGGTTACTAGAGAAGGGGGTTGTAGCAGTTTGGGGGTTAATAGTGTAGGTTTTTTTTGCAATGGTGGTATGGCAAATTAGGGGTTACTAGAGTAGGCGGTTTGCGTTCCAGTATAGGTTTTAGATTTTTTTTTACTTTGTGGCTCCATTGAAGTCAATGGAGAGGATGCAACTTTGCAATATTTTGAAGAGCGCAACATTTATTTTACAACTTGTAATAAAAGTAATACCGGACCTGCACAAAAAGTTGACTTTTTACAAAGTTTTAAAATACAGTAGATTTACATAATCAACACATACATGATAAAAAGACAATACAATAGCACTTATTCTGAACTTAAAATGAGTAGTAGATTTTTTTCTAACAAATTTCAAAGTTATGTATATTTCCATTCCCCTGTACCATGTGACAGCCATCAGCCAATCAAAAATGCATATACATATATTCTGTGATTTCTTGCACATGCTCAGTAGGATCTGGTGACTCAAAAAGTGTAAATATAAAAGACTGTGTACATTTTTTTAATGGAAGTAAATTGAAAAGTTGTTTAAAATTACATGCTGTATCTGAATCATGAGTTCAATTTGACCTGCATGTCACTTTAATGTTTAAAAAAAAAGACAATTTTTTAAAATGTTTTAATTGAGAATACCAAATTCTCAGTTTTGGCCAGATTTTAATCTAAAATCACGAAGAAGTAGTGTGAGAAATGAAATTCCTTAAGAAATTGGCCACAACTTATCTCATACTGTAAATCATGAAACCCCTACATAACAAGGTTAAAATAGCATCAAAATGTATAAAATGAGGTTTGATATATATTGCAGAAAGAATATGGTGACACATTTCTTGGAGGTTTTCTTTACTGTAAAGAAACCTTTGTATATGATCTTGATTGCCAATAAACAAGATGAAACTACAAACAGGTAAATCCTGATCACAAAGAAGCGATTGCCATAAGAAATCCCATTTAAGAAGGTGAAAATTCTATAACTTACAATTACGATTTCTAGATGTGATCAGGATTTTCATTTTTTCTTACTTCCTACAGGTCTCGCTAGCTGTGCGAGATTTCACATATTTGCCTATTAAATACATAAAGATATGTAAGTTTCTATCCTGCTTACTATCAATGGACTATACAATAGAGTTGTGCAGTAGTGAAAAATTTGATTTATCCAAATATTTTGTAACAAATATTCGGGGAAATTCCTTGGCTGCACTATTCTGTATTTATTTCATTTATAGAAGAAACAAATACTGAATGATCATTTACCATTAACATTCATTTTGGTTAAACTTTTAAAAGCTACAGGTCAAAAAGTTAACCTTTAGCTTTATACTTATATTTTGCATGCTGGAGAGTGCGCTAACCTGCTCCTTTTCTTCACAGAATCCCTCCTAATAGGAGACTTAGGCCTAGATTTAGAGTTCTGCGGCCAAAGGGGTGCGTTAGCTACGCATGCTTTTTTTCCCCCGCACCTTTTAAATACTGCTGGTATTTAGAGTTCACAGAATGGCTGCGTTAGGCTCCAAAAAAGGGAGCGTACAGCATATTTACCGCCACTGCAACTCTAAATACCAGCGTTGCTTACGGACACGGCCAGCTTCAAAAACGTGCTCGTGCACGATTCCCCCATAGGACACAATGGGGCCATTTGAGTTGAAAAAAAACCTAACACCTGCAAAAAAGCAGCGTTCAGCTCCTAACGCAGCCCCATTGTTTTCTATGGGGAAACACTTCCGACGTTTGCACCTAACACTCTAACATGTACCCCGAGTCTAAACATCCCTAACCTTACACTTATTAACCTCTAATCTGCCGCCCCCGCTATCGCTGACACCTGCATATTTTTTTTAACCCCTAATCTGCCCGCTCCGTAACACCGCCGCAACCTACATTATACCTATGTAGCCCTAATCTGCTGCCCCTAACACCGCCGACCCCTATATTATATGTATTAACCCCTAATCTGCCCCCCACAACGTCGCCGCCAGCTAACTACAATAATTAACCCCTAATCTGCCGACCGGATCTCGCTGCTACTCTAATAAATGGATTAACCCCTAAAGCTAAGTCTAACCCTAACACTAACACCCCCCTAAGTTAAATATCATTTAAATCTAACAAAATAAATTAACTCTTATTATATAAATTATTCCTATTTAAAGCTAAATACTTACCTGTAAAATAAACCCTAATATAGCTACAATATAAATAATAATTATATTGCAGCTATTTTAGTATTAATATTTATTTTACAGGCAAATTTGCAATTATTTTAACCAGGTACAATAGCTATTAAACAGTTAATAACTATTTAATAGCTAAAATAGTTAAAAATAATTACAAAATTACCTTGTAAAATAAATCCTAACCTAAGTTACAATTAAACCTAACACTACACTATCAATAAATTAATTAAATAAACTACCTACAATTACCTACAATTAAACCTACCACACTATCAATAAATAAAATAAATACAATACCTACAAATAACTACAATTAATTAAACTAACTAAAGTACAAAAAATAAAAAAGAACTAAGTTACAAAAAATAAAAAAATATTTACAAACATTAGAAAAAATATTACAACAATTTTAAAACTAATTACACCTACTCTAAGCCCCCTAATAAAATAACAAAGACCCCCAAAATAAAAAAATGCCCTACCCTATTCTAAATTAAAAAGTTCAAAGCTCTTTTACCTTACCAGCCCTGAACAGGGCCCTTTGCGGGGCATGCCCCAAGAAGTTCAGCTCTTTTGCCTGTAAAAAAAATATACAATACCCCCCCCAACATTACAACCCACCACCCACATACCCCTAATCTAACCCAAACCCCCCTTAAATAAACCTAACACTAAGCCCCTGAAGATCTTCCTACCTTATCTTCACCATGCTAGGTTCACCAATCCGTCCACCGAAGTCTTGATCCAAGCCTCCGAAATCTTGATCCAAGCCCAAGTGGGGCTGAAGAGTGACGTCCATCCTCCGGCTGAAGTCTTGATCCAAGCGGGCAGAAGAGGACATCCGGACCGGCAAACATCTTCATCCCAGCTGCATCTTCTATGTTCTTCAATCCGATGACGAGCCGGCTGATCTTCAAGACCTCCAGCGCGGATCCATCCATCTTCACCGACGACTTCCCGACAAATGACGGTTCTTTTAAGGGACGTCATCCAAGATGGCGTCCCTCGAATTCCGATTGGCTGATAGGATTCTATCAGCCAATCGGAATTAAGGTAGGAAAATTCTAATTGGCTGATGGAATCAGCCAATCAGATTCAAGTTCAATCCGATTGGCTGATCCGATCAGCCAATCAGATTGAGCTCGCATTCTATTGGCTGATCGGAACAGCCATAGAATGCGAGCTCAATCTGATTGGCTGATTCAATCAGCCAATCAGATTTTCCCTACCTTAATTCCGATTGGCTGATAGAATCCTATCAGCCAATCGGAATTCGAGGGACGCCATCTTGGATGACGTCATTTAAAGGAACCGTCATTCGGCGAGTAGGCGTCGGTAGAAGAGGATGGATCCGCATCGGCTGGAAGATGATGGCTCCGGAAGAAAGAAGATTGAAGATACCGCTTCATAGAAGACTTCATCCCGATGATGGACTTCTTCAGCGCCCGCTTGGATCAAGACTTCAGCCCGATGATGGAATTTCTTCAGCTGCCGCTTGGATCCAGACTTCAGCCTGAGGATGGATGTCACTCTTCCAGCCCCGCTTGGGCTTGGATGAAGATTTCGGAGGCTCTTCTGGACAGATCGGGACCCGGGTGTGGTGAAGACAGGTAGGGAGATCTTCAGGGGCTTAGTGTTAGGTTTATTTAAGGGGGGTTTGGGTTAGATTAGGGGTATGTGGGTGGTGGGTTGTAATGTTGGGGGGGTATTGTATGTGTTTTTTTTACAGGCAAAAGAGCTGAATTCTTTGGGGCATGCCCCGCAAAGGGCCCTTTTCAGGGCTGGTAAGGTAAAAAGAGCTTTGAACTTTTTTAATTTAGAATAGGGTAGGGCATTTTTTTTTATTTTGGGGGGCTTTGTTATTTTATTAGGGGGCTTAGAGTAGGTGTAATTAGTTTAAAATTGTTGTAATATTTTTCTAATGTTTGTAAATTCTTTTTTATTTTTTGTACTTTAGTTAGTTTATTTTATTTGTATTTATTTGTAGGTATTGTATTTAATTAATTTATTGATAGTGTAGTGTTAGGTTTAATTGTAGATAATTGTAGGTAGTTTATTTAAATTATTTATTGATAGTGTAGTGTTAGGTTTAATTGTAACTTAGGTTAGGATTTATTTTACAGGTAATTTTGTAATTATTTTAACTAGGTAGCTATTAAATAGTTAATTAACTATTTAATAGCTATTGTACCTGGTTAATATAATTACAAAGTTGCCTGTAAAATAAATATTAATCCTAAAATAGCTACAATATAATTATAATTTAATATTGTAGCTATATTAGGGTTTATTTTACAGGTAAGTATTTAGCTTTAAATAGGAATAATTTATTTAATAAGAGTTAATTTATTTCGTTAGATTTAAATTATATTTAACTTAGGGGGGTGGTAGTGTTAGGGTTAGACTTAGCTTTAGGGGTTAATACATTTATTATAGTAGCGGTGAGATCCGGTCGGCAGATTAGGGGTTAATTATTGTAGGTAGGTGGAGGCGACGTTGGGGGCGACAGATTAGGGGTTAATAAATATAATATAGGGGTCGGCTGTGTTAGGGGTACATAGGGATAATGTAGGTTGCGGCGGTGTACGGAGCGGCAGATTAGGGGTTAAAAAATTTTAATAGAGTGACGGCGATGTGGGGGGACCTCGGTTTAGGGGTACATAGGTAGTTTATGGGTGTTAGTGTACTTTAGAGCACAGTAGTTAAGAGCTTTATGAACCGGCGTTAGCCCAGAAAGCTCTTAACTACTGACTTTTTTCTGCGGCTGGAGTTTTGTCGTTAGATTTCTAATGCTCACTTCAGCCAGGACTCTAAATACCGGCGTTAGAAAGATCCCATTGAAAAGATAGGATACGCAAATGGCATAGGGGGATCTGCGGTATGGAAATGTCGTGGCTGCAAAGTGAGCGTTAGACCCTTTCCTGACTGTCTCCAAATACCAGTGGGCGGTAAAAACCAGCGTTAGGAGCCTCTAACGCTGGTTTTGACGGCTACCGCCCAACTCTAAATCTAGGCCTTAGAGTGGCTGGGGCTCTGTGAAAAAGAGGACCAGGTTAACACAGCTCTCCAGCACGCAAAAGGTATTAACCCCTAATTTAAAGAAAACAACTGATTTTGTCATTGTTTTTTTTTTTTCGTTTTCTTTAAATTTTGTTGGTGCAATCATTCGGATATTTATTTCAAATAAAGTGACTATTCAATTTTTGTTACAAATTTGCATTCATAACGAAACAAATGTGCATCTCTACTATACCATAGTGATGAATATAGGGTTAGATATGATATGTGTACACCTAAAATGTCAGTGGCCATTTTAGGGCTAGATTACGAGTGGAGCACTATCGCTTGCACTCAAGCGTTATCGGATTTTTGCAACCACTTGCGTGCAAGTTAAATTCCACTTGTATTACAAGTTGAAAGTAAATGCTAACACGTGAGTGCCATTGAGATTTACACTAAAATGATAACCGCAACCTCATAATAACATTATCTAATAAAAATTATTAATAACAAACGGCCAGATTACGAGTTTTGCGTTATGAGTGGCTCGGTAATAACTTGCAAGTTTTTTCCACCGCTCACCTTTAATAGCACTGCTAGTTTTGCAAAAACCCGGCGTTAGCAGGCAATATGGCAGCGTTGAGCTCCATACCGCACACAAATACTAGCGCTGCTTTGAGCTGGTTTTACACGCTCGTGCACATCATAGACATCAATGTTCCAATCAGCCAATAGAATGCAAGCTCAATCCTATTGGCTGATTGCATCAGCCAATAGGATTTTTTACCCTTTAATTCCGATTGGCTGATAGAATTCTATCAGCCAATCAGAATTCAAGGGACTCCATCTTGGATGAAGTCATTTAAAGGAAACTTCATTCTTCAAGACCCATCGAAAGAAGAGGATGCTCCGTGCCGGATGTCTTGAAGATGGAGCCGCTCCGCGTCGGAAGGATGAAGATAGAAGATGCCATCTGGATGAAGACTTCTGCCCGCCTTGAGGACGACTTCTTGCAGCTTGGATGAAGACTTCTCCCGGCTTCGTTGAGGACTTCTTGCTGCTTGGATGAAGACTTGCCCCGGATGGATGAGGATGGATGTCCGGTCTTTAAAACTGTAAGTGGATCTTCGGGGGTTAGTGTTAGGTTTTTTTAAGGGTTTATTGGGTGGGTTTTATTTTTATATTAGGGCCTTTGGGCAATGTAAAAGAGCTAAATGCCCTTTTAAGGACAATGCCCATCCACATGCCCTTTTCAGGGCAATGGGGAGCTTAGGATATTTGGTAGTTTTTTTGGGGGGGTTGGCTGTGTGGGTGGTAGGTTCTACTGTTGGTGGGTTGTTTGAATTTTTTTATTACAGGTAAAAGCACTGATTTCTTTGGGGCAATGCCCCGCAAAAGGCCCTTTTAAGGGCCATTGGCGGTTTAGTGTAGGCTAGGTTTTTTTTTATTTTGGGGGGGGGGGCTTTTTATTTTGATAGGGCTATTAGATTAAGTGTAATTAGTTTAAATATTTGATAATTTCTTTTTTATTTTTGTGTAATTTAGTGTTTATTATTTTTTGTAATTTAGATAAATGTATTTTGTTAATTTAATTTATTTAATTTTAGTGTAATGTTAGGTGTTAGTGTAACTCAGGTTAGGTTTTATTTTACAGGTAACTTTGTATTTATTTTAACTAGGTAGTTATTAAATAGTTAATAATAATACTAACTAGTCTACCTAGTTAAAATAAATAAAAACTTACCTGTGAAATAAAAATAAAACCCAAGATAGCTACAATGTAACTATTAGTTATATTGTAGCTAGCTTAGGGTTTATTTTACAGGTAAATATTTAGTCTTAAATAGGTATTATTTAGTTAATAATAGTCATTTTTATTTAGATTTATTTTAACCCCCTTAATGACAACTGACGTACCAGGTACGTCATGCAAAAAACTAACTGTTAATGACAATAGACGTACCTGGTACGTCAGTTGTCTAACAGAGTGCTGGAAGTGATCACAATCGCTTCCAGCAGCTCTGAGGGTATTGCAGTGATGCCTCGATATGGAGGCATCCTGCAATACCCCTTTACAAGCCTCCGATGCAGAGAGAGCCACTCTGTGGCCCTCTCTGCACCAGTAGTGATGGTGCCGATGGTGCCTTTGTCCGGTGGGGGAGGAGGGGAGCGTGTGCGTGCGCGTGCACGATGCGCGCGCACATGCACGGGTGTGCGTGTGCACGTGTGCACGTGGGCGCGCGTGTGCGCATTAGCCACACTGACACCAATGAAGGAAGGAAGGGGAAAAAAAGTAAATTTTTTTTTTACATATAAAAAGGATCTGGGAGGGGGGTGGGGGGTATTGTGGGGGGGCTGCTACACTACAGAAATAATTTAAAATACAAATAAAAGATATAAATAAAATTAAAATAGACAGCTGCCAGTACCCAAGATGGCGGTAATTCGGTAGGGGAGAGGGTTAGAGAGCTGGAGGGGGGGATCAGGGAGGTTGGTGCTAAGGCAGGGGTCCATCACAACTAAAAATATTTTATAATTTTTATTTAAAAAAAAAAACAAAAAACTTTTATTTAGTACTGGCAGACTTTCTGCCAGTACTTAAGATGGCGGGTAGTACAATTGTGGGGTGGGGGAGGGAAGAGAGCTGTTTTGGAGGGATCAGGGGGTGGGATGTGTCAGGTGGGAGGCTGATCTCTAAAATTAACCCTGCAAGTTCCCTACAAGCTACCTAATTTTAACCCCTTCACTACTGGCATAATTCACATGTGGTGCGCAGCAGCATTTAGCGGCCTTCTAATTACCAAAAAGCAACGCCAAAGCCAATATAAGTCTGCTATTTCTGAACAAAAGGGATCCCAGAGAAGCTTTTACAACAATTTCTGCCATAATAGCACAAGCTGTTTGTAAATAATTTCAGTGAGAAACCTAAAATTGTGAAAAATGTAAAGGTTTTTTTTTTTTTTATTTGCTCGCATTTGGCGGTGAAATGGTGGCATAAAATATACCAAAATGGCCCTAGATCAATACTTGTGGTTGTCTACTACACTACACTAAAATTAACCCTACAAGCTCCCTACAAGCTCCCTAATTAACCCCTTCACTCCTGGGCATAAAACATGTGTGGTGCGCAGCGGCATTTAGCGGCCTTCTAATTACCAAAAAGCAACCACAAAGCCATATAAGTCTGTTATTTCTGAAAAAGGCGATCCCATAGAAGTATTTACAATCATTTGTGCTATAATTGCAGAAGCTGTTTGTAAATAATTTCAGTGGGAAACCTAAAGTTTGTGACAAAATTTGTGAAAAAGTGAACTTTTTTTTTTTTATCGCATTTGGCGGTGAAATGGTGGCATGAAATATACCAAAATGGGCCTAGATCAATACTTTGGGATGTCTTCTAAAACAAAATATATACATGTCAAGGGATATTCAGGTATTCCTGACAGATATCAGGGTTCCAAAGTAACTAGCGCTAATTTTGAAAAAAAGTGGTTTGGAAATAGCAAAGTGCTACTTGTATTTATTGCCCCATAAATTGCAAAAAAAACAAAGAACATGTAAACATTGGGTATTTCTAAACTCAGGACAAAACTTTATAAACTATTTAGCATGGGTGTTTTTTGGTGATTGTAGATGTGTACAGATTTTTGGGGGTCAAAGTTAGAAAAAGTGTGTTTTTTTCAATTTTTTCCTCATATTTTATCATTTTTTTTTAGTCAATTATAAGATATGATGAAAATAATGGTATCTTTAGAAAGTCCATTTAATGATGAGAAAAACCGTATATAAAATGTGTGGGTACAGTAAACGAGTAAGAGGAAAATTACAGCTAAACGCAAAACACTGCAGAAATGTAAAAATAGCCATTGTCATTAAGGGTAAGAAAATTGAAAAATGGTCCCGGTCATTAAGGGGTTAATTAAATTTAAGTTAGGGGTGTTAGGGTTAGGGTTACACTTAGGGTTAGGTTTAGGGGTTAATATATTTTTTTAGTGTTAGTGATGGTGGGAGGCCCAGAGGTATAGGGGTTAATAACTTTAGTATAGTGGCGGCGACATTGGGGGCAGCAGATTAGGGGTTAATAAGTGTTTTTAGGTGGCAGCAAATTTTGGGGGCCCGCAGATTATGGGTTAATAACAGTAATGTAGGTTGCGGAGATGTTAGGGACAGCAGATTAGGGGTTAATAAGTGTATTTAGGTGGCAACGGACATTGGGGGCAGCATATTAGGGAGTTAATAATATTTAATTAGTGTTTACGATGCAGGAGTGCGGCGGTTTAGGGGTTAATATGTTTATTATAGTGGTGGCGATGTCTGGAGCGGCAGATTAGGGGTTAAAATTTTTATTTTAGTGTTTGCGATGCGGTAGGGCCACGGTTTAGGGGTTAATAGGTAGTTTATGGGTGACAGTGTAGTTTGTAGCACTTTAGTTATGAGTTTTATGGTACAGATTTGTAAATTTGTAACGTAAAACTCATAACTACTGACTTTCAGGTGACGGTACGGATCTTGTAGTTAGGTGCTCGTACCACTCACTTTTTGGCCGGAAACGCAACTCATAATACCAGCACTGTGGAAGTCCATTGAAAAAGATCTTTTTAAAAAGTGCGGTAGTTACGTTGTTAACCCCTAATATGCCTAACCGGACACTAACCAAACCACTTCAATAAATGTATTAATCCATAAACCGCCGCACTACCGCCTCGCAAACACTAGTTAAATATTATTAACCCCTAATCTGCCATCCCTAACATCACCGACACCTACCTACATTTATTAACCCCTAATCTGCAGACCCTAACATCGCCGCCACTAAATTAAATTTATTAACCCCAAAATCTAAGTCTAACTCTAACCCTAACACCCCCCTAACTTAAATATTATTTAAATAAAACGAAATAAAATTACTACAATTAAATAAATTATTCCTATTTAAAACTAAATACTTACCTATAAAATAAACCCTAAAATAGCTACAATATAACTAATAGTTACATTTGTATCTAGTTTAGGGTTTATTTTTATTTTACAGGCAAGTTTGTATTTATTTTAACTATGTAGAATAGTTATTAAATAGTTAATAACTATTTAATAGCTACCTAGTTAAAATAAAGACAAATAAACCTGTAAAATAAAACCTAACCCTAGTTACAATTACACCTAACACTACACTATAATTAATTAAATTACCTAAATTAACTACAATTAATTACAATTAAATAAAATAAACTAAATTACGGAAAAAAACACTAATTATTCCTATTTAAAACTAAATACTTACCTATAAAATAAACCCTAAAATAGCTACAATATAACTAATAGTTACATTTGTATCTAGTTTAGGGTTTATTTTTATTTTACAGGCAAGTTTGTATTTATTTTATCTATGTAGAATAGTTATTAAATAGTTATTAACTATTTAATAGCTACCTAGTTAAAATAAAGACAAATATACCTGTAAAATAAAACCTAACCCTAGTTACAATTACACCTAACACTACACTATAATTAATTAAATTACCTAAATTAACTACAATTAATTTCAAATAAATAAAATAAAATAAATTACGGAAAAAAACACTAAATTACAGAAAATAATAAAATAATTACAAGTTTTTTAAACTAATTATACCTAATCTATGCCCCTAATAAAATAAAAAAGCCCCCCAAAATAATAAAAAGCCCTACCCTATACTAAAATTACAAATAGCCCTTAAAAGGGCTTTTTGCGGGGCATTGCCCCAAAGTAATCAGATCTTTTACCTGTCAAAAAAAAGACAATACCCCCCCAACATTACAACCCACCACCCACACACCCAACCCTACTCTAAAACCCACCCAATCCCCCCTTAATAAAACCTAACACTACCCCCTTGAAGATCACCCTACATTGAGACTTCTTCACCCAACCGGGCAGAAGTGGTCCTCCAGACGGTCCGAAGTCTTCATCCTATCCGGGCAGAAGAGGTCCTCCAGACAGGCAGAAGTCTTCATCCAGGCGGCATCTTCTATCTTCATCCATCCGGAGCTGAGCATCCTCTTCTTTCGACGGCGACTGGAACAATGATGGGTCCTATAAATTACGTCATCCAAGATGGCGTCCCTTCAATTCCGATTGGCTGATAGAATTCTATCAGCAAATCGGAATTAAGGTAGAAAAAATCCTATTTGGCTGATCCAATCAGCCAATAGTATTGAGATTGCATTCTATTGGCTGTTCCAATCAGCCAATAGTATGCAAGCTCAATCCTATTGGCTGTTCTAATTAGCCAATAGGATTAAATTTCAATCCTATTGGCTGATTAAGTTTTAGAGTAGGTTTGGGTGTGTGGGTGGTGGGTTTTAATGTTGGGGGGGGTATTGTCTTTTTTTTTTACAGGTAAAAGAGCTGATTACTTTGGGGCAATGCCCCGCAAAAAGACCTTTTAAGCGCTATTTGTAATTTACTATAGGCTAGGGATTTTTATTATTTTGGGGGGCATTTTTATTTTATTAGGGGGATTAGATTAGGTGTAATTAGTTTAAAAAACTTGTAATTATTTTATTATTTTCTATAATTTAGTGTTTGTTTGTTTTCGTAATTTAGTTTATTTAATTTAATTGTAATTAATTGTAGTTAATTTAGGTAATTTATTTAATTATAGTGTAGTGTTAGGTGTAATTGTAACTTAGGTTAGGATTTATTTTACAGGTATATTTGTATTTATTTTAACTAGGAAGTTATTAAATAGTTAATAACTATTTAATAACTATTGTACCTAGTTAAAATAAAAACAAAGTTGCCTGTAAAATAAAAATAAATCCTAACTTAGCTACAATGTAACTATTAGTTATATTGTAGCTATCTTATGGTTTATTTTATAGGTAAGTATTTAGTTTTAAATATGAATAATTTATTTAATAATAGTATTTTTATTTAGATGTATTTAAATTATATTTAAGTTAGGGGGAGGTTATGGTTAGACTTAGGTTTAGGGGTTAATAACTTTATTATAGTGGCGGCGACATTGGGGGCGGCAGATTAGGGGTTAATAATTGTAGGTAGGTTGCGATGACATTGGGGGCGGCAATATAGGGGTTAATAACTATAATGTAGGTGTCGGCGATGTTGGGAGCGACAGATTAGGGGTTCATAAGTATAATGTATGTGGCTGCGGTGTCAGGAGCGGCAGATTAGGGGTTAATAATATAATGTAGGTTGCGGCGATGTCGTGGGCGGCAGATTATTGGTTAATAAGTGTAAGATTAGGGGTGTTTAGACTTGGGGTTCATGTTAGGGTGTTTCGTGTAGACATAACTTTTATTTCCCCATAGGAATCAATGGGGGCTGCGTTAGGAGCTGAACGCTGCTTTTTTGCAGGTGTTAGACTTTTTTTCAGCCGAATCAGCCCCATTGATTCCTATGGGGAAATCGTGCATGAGCACGTTTTGCCAGCTTACCGCTACCGTAAACAGCGCTGATTTTGAGGTGAGATGTGGAGCTAAATTCTGCTCTACGCTCACTTTTTTTGCGGCTAACACCGGGTTTCTAAAAACCTGTAATACCAGCGTTACTGTAGGTGAGTGGTAAGGAAAAAATGTGCGTTAGTACCGCACACCATTACTGACAAAAACTCGTAATATAGCCGAATGTGTTTATTCAGGATATACATTTGTATTTTATCCTGAATAAACACATTGTTTTCAGCAAGAGATTGAGCCATTGCATCTTTATGGATCCTTCCATTGGGCTCTCCCCTGCCAGCCGGTAGTGTGACTCCTGGTCCGGAAGTACAGTACTCGTTCCACAGAGGGATCCATGACAGAAGGATACTGTACCAAGAAGTTAAAGCCGCCGCGAGATAGCCCGTCCTGATTGCCAAGCTGATGCAATCGTAAGTGCTGTGGTCTATTTCTGTCCCTATATTCGTTTTCTAATGAATGTGAACAAGGGTTACCGCAGCTCCTGCTGTTTAAAGAGATCCGGACTGTTTCTTTAGCACATTTATGCTTTACATGTTTTCTTCTTTTTTTTCCGGTTGCTTGAGAGTGAGAGATATACTGTATTGTATATATATATATATATATATATATATATTTATATACTATATATATATATATATATATATATATATATATAAATATGTGTGTGTGTGTGTGTGTGCATATGTATTTATGTATTTATATAAACACATAAATATATATATATTTAGCTACTGCAGTCAAGTAGATAAAACATATAAAATCATATTTATCCAATATTCTTATTTAATAAAATGTATTTACTGTAAATATTATATAATATAAGAATAAATAAAACATGTTCTGCTACGTGCTGAGCATTGGATTATGAAATATGCAATGTTATCTTCTTATATTGCGCCTTTAATAACTGCGATTGTGTTTGCGTGCGATGTTGTGTTTGCGACTTGTCAAAGTCTCTTTGTTACATCAACTTTGCGAAAAGAAGAGTGCAAACATTATACTTTCAAGAGGAAATACGAGCGCAAATCCCTGAACGCATTAGTGAGTGGAACGTGGCAGCCATTTCAAAGTTACCAGAAACAATAGTCATTTAAAAAAAAAAAAAATGTTACTGTTATTGCTGCATGATATAGAAAGGATGCAAGGAGGATATTTGCAGCGTAATATAAAGTAAGACTTTAAGATGACTAAGGTGTAGACTGTCCCTTTAAATGTATATTTTGCTTCCCTGAAAGGCTGTGAATATTCTTGTTAAAACCCTGTGATACAACTTTTTTATTTTTAATAAGTTTTCATTCCTTTTTTTCTAAAATTTTTGATTTAACACCCATTACAAAAATAGAGTTTAGATACATCTTTGGGAGTGCTGCCAATGAGACAAAATAGTTACACAGAACAGGGGGTACTGGCTCGCATCCACTTGCAAATAAAACCATTTTAAATGCTGCAAAAATTGCCTGCAAAAAAACACCTATGCTTTTATATTAAAATTGGGATATTAGTCACATAATATGGCTATATTCTGCTTAGACAAATTACTAGGTATCCCAGTGATGATTCTTTACTTTTATGGGCTGAATAATTCCTGTTCTCTTTTAAAATAGAATGAGACTCCCTGGCTTTATATACAACTCCAATACACTATCACAAACACACATGAGCTTGGGTGAGGTAATTTAAAGGGACATTATACATTAGATTTTTCTTTGCATAAATGTTTTGCAGATGATCCATTTAAGTAGCCTATACAAGGTTGTTTTTTTATTTTTTTTAAAAAAAGTATAGTTTTGCTTATTTTTAAATAACATTGCGCTGATTTTAAGACTCCAGACCAAGCCCAATGCAAGTAGTTGTATAGCAAAACAAACCCAGACACCCCCCTTCCTCTGCATATGAAAAAACTCTTTACACAAACAGGAGCAAGCTGGAGTATGTATACATCAGTATTCTCCTAAAACTTTGGGGCTAGGTTTGGAGTCTGAAAATCAGTGCAATGTTATTTAAAAATAAGCAAAACTTTAAATAATAAAAAAAAGCTGTATAGGCTATATAAATAAATCATCTACAAAACATTTATGCAACGGAAAATCTAGTGTATAATGTCCCTTTAACAAAAGCTATTTTAATAGGAGACAAAAACACTAATCTCTCAGTGGGGGTACATAGATTTTGTATCTGAAATAGCTGTTTGTTCCCTGCTATAATTAGCATTTCAACCTATGTTTAGACATAAATAATATTAGCATGTCTGCTTTACCTACAGGCTCAATCCATTTCTATGGGAATGTCCTTGAGAACCAACAGGTGATAGTTTTTAATGAGCAATACCAGCTATTTCAAATAAAGAAATAAACACAAAGGAACAATTTTCCCATAACTTAATACTCTGCAGTTGGTATAACAAATCATTTGAGAATATTAAAGGGATAGTCAACCCAAAAATTATTCTAAGTGATATATATAAAGTTTAAATCAATGATTATTTACAAATGTAGCCCAGTTTTCTCATCTTTATCGTTTGCTAGTAAAAGCACTTACTGTTTGCGCCGCTGCCATTTGAAAATGTCCGTTTGGCCCCTCCCCTATTTCGTCATCATCTACATCATCATCTTATTGTAACCTACTTTAGCACATGCGCAATGCGCCTATTATACTGAAGGAGGAACATTTGTAACCAGAACAAAATCAATATAGTTCATAGTTGCGGCATACCAGTCTGCTGTTCAACCCTCCGCAACTATGAACCGCTCAGATAACGAGCAAGTGATTTTGTTCCAGTAAAAAAACATTCCCCCTTCAGTATAATAGGCGCATTGCGCATGCGCTAAAGCAGGTTACGAGGAGTTATGAGGAGTTACTGCGATTACAAGAAGATGATGATGTGAATGATGATGAAATAGGGGAGGAGTCAAGTGGACATTTTCAAACGGCAGCGGCGCAAACAGTAATGCTTTTACTTGCAAACAATAAAGATCACAAAACTGGGCTACATTTGTAAATAATTATGAATTTAAACTTTATATATATCACTTAGAAGAATTTTTGGGATGATTTTCCCTTTAAGGGAAAATGACTTTTATAGTACAGTGACCCTTTAGGAAGTTGCAAATGCAGCTTTAGAGTCTTTGAGATGCAGAATCAAACGGCAGCGGCGCAAACAGTAATGCTTTTACGTGCAAACAATAAAGATCACAAAACTGGGCTACATTTGTAAATAATTATGAATTTAAACTTTATATATATCACTTAGAAGAATTTTTGGGATGATTTTCCCTTAAAGGGAAAATGACTTTTATAGTACAGTGACCCTTTAGGAAGTTGCAAATGCAGCTTTAGAGTCTTTGAGATGCAGAATCACATAAAACCCTCTGGTGGACTCAATATAGGGAGGTCTACTAGGCAGGCAAACAGTAACGCTCACAAACTTTGACCAGAGTTACGGCTAATAAATATTGCTACAAAGCTGCATTAATCTGTTAAAAGTTTCTATATTATGTAAGGGGTGTGTTACTAGATTATAAAGAGCCATCATATTCCAAAACTAAAGCTTTACACATATTTTCAATATTTAAACAACTAGTATAATTGTAAAAAATACATATTTTTGTAATGCAAATCTGTGCCTAGAATACATAACTATGTTAGTATTTAACATCCCTTTAAGCTGTAGCTATTTAGAGTGAAGAGTGTAATATTGTGCCCCTAAACAGAAAACTGCTGCCACCTGTAAGAAAATTAAACACATACTACATATTGAAGGACATAAAAAGAAACATCGTGTTACTAATCTACTTTCTTGGAAATATATTTATAGAATAAGCTGTAAGAACTGTTACAAGAGAAACACATTACAAATACTAGAAACGTAATATAAAACAAGTTTCTGTTCGGTTCTAAATCTTAATCAAATCAATTACATTTTCCATCTGTTCGGAATTACATTAATATTAGTAATAATTATATGTTTAGCATCACCACAGTTGCAGGTAAGACGCAGTAATTAAAACAAGTAAATGGGTAAAGTTCTCTGCAAAACTACATTATCCTGACATGAAAAAAATAATCAAACAGCAATTCTATTCTAGCTAGAATCATTAATCCTTGAGGGGTAAACTAGAGTTAATACACGTATATTCAATGGCAAAAACAAGCTCCACATCAAACATTTCAAAAATATTTAAATGACAAATTCCCTTTGATATTGTGTTTGATTAGGAACTTAAACTCTGGCATAAAATATACATACGCATGTGTGTCTATGTGCACTTGAGGTGTGTAGTCAGTGTATAATTAGTGTGTATGTTTTGTATGCAGCCTGCTGATTGTGTAGTGTGTGTGTGTAATGTGTGTGGTGTTATGTCTATGTCTAGTTAGTGTGTGTAATGTGCATGGTGTTATGTCTATGTCTAGTAAGTGTGTGTAATGTAAGTAGTGTTAAGTCTATGTCTAGTAAGTGTGTGTAATGTAAGTAGTGTTATGTCTATGTCTAGTGTGTGTGTAATGTGTGTGGTGTTATGTCTATGTCTAGTGAGTGTGTGTAATGTGCATGGTGTTATGTCTATGTCTAGTAAGTGTGTGTAATGTGAGTAGTGTTATGTCTATGTCTAGTGTGTGTGTGTAATGGGTGTGGTGTTATGTCTATGGGGCCGATTTGCTATACCCATAATGGGACCAACTCGCCCTGTTTCCGTGCGAGCCTTCAGGAGTTAAGAAGCAGCGGTTTTAAGACCACTGCTCCTTAACTGGATCTGCCGCCTCTGAGCGGTGTACAGTAATCAACCCGATCAAATACGATCAGGTTGATTGAAACCCCCTAGTTCACTAGAACTGCTTGTGCAATGCTGAATGCAGACAGCGTATGCTGTCGGCATTCAGTGATGTCTGGCAGACATGATACGTTACAACGTATCATGTCCGCCAGACTTTGATAATTCGGCCCCTATGTCTAGTGTGTGTGTGTAATGTGCGTGGTGTTATGTCTATGTCTAGTGTGTGTGTTTCTGTTTGTAGTCGTGTAGTTGTGTAGTTGTAGTAGTGTAGTCTGTTTAATGTGTGTGTGTTTTGTTTGTTTGTATAGAGTATGTAGTGTGTGTGTATGTAGTGTATAGTGTTTGTGTATGTGTGTAGCCTGACTTCTATTTACTGACTCCCCTCTAGGCCAGGGGTCGCCAACCTTTAGGACCTCAGGGACCACTAAACTCACAATTTTTAATCCCGTGGACCACTAACATGATTTTTTTTTAAAAGGTACAAACCTCTATGTGTGTGTGTGTGTATACATACACATATACATACATACACACACATACTGTACTTAACTAGTATAACAATAGCTAAGTTTACATTATGTGTATATTTACACATTTTTAAGAATTATTTTTTGAAATTAACTGAATGAATGACAGCACTGAGAGAATACTTCCAAATGACAGATGAAGGGTGAGTGCCAACTTTTGAGCTGTAAATAGAGAGGCAGAAAGTGGGGGGAAAAGAATTTACGTTTTAAAAGGACCACAAGTCTTCCAAGTTACCTCCCCAGTTAGGAATTATTCAAAACTACTTATATCATGGACAGACATCAGAGTCATAAATTAAGTTTAGATCAGAAAGCTCTCAATATGGATGTGAGCTAACCACGACTGATGTTACTGACAATTACTATAATACTGGTGGTATATGGCTAATCTGCTGGATGGCAATTACTGGAATTCAGGTGGAATGGCTTTGTGTGCAGGAAAATTATTAGAATGAAAAATAATATTTAATTTAAAAAAAACAGAAGACGGAGGATAGGAAGACAAACAGTGATGTAAGTCCATCTGAAGGAATTAGGAAAACTACTACCCATCTAGATTGTAAGTTCCCACGGGAACAGGGCCCTCAATTTCCCCTGTATCTGTCTGTAAAATTTTTGTCTTTTATTGTATTGTTTCTCCGTCGTACTTCTATCCTTGTACCCATGGGTAGCGCTGCGGAATCTGTTGGCGCTTTATAAATAAAGAATAATAATAATAATAATAATAAAAATACTACAAAGAGACAGGTAAAGGGAAGAAAATAAATTAAATATAAGAGAGAAATAGTTTTTTTAAGATTTTCTTTTTTATATACTATAATTCCACTATTTCAAGCCAAGACTATACCAGCCTCTGCTGGCTTTAGAATGGAAGCATCTTTCTCTGAGCAGCGCGCCGGGCGGGAGGATTTAAAAATACAATCTAGCTACGCAAGTTCTAAGTTCGCAGTACTAAGCAACGTGCGTAGGAAGATTGTAATATAGATTGTAAGTTCCCACGGGAACAGGGCTGCCAATTCCTCCTGTATTTGTTTGTTAAATTTTGTCTGGTATCTCATATTGTACTGTCCTTTTATCTTTGTTACCTATGAACAGCGCTGCGGAATCTGTCGGCGCTCTATAAATAAAGAATAATAATAATATAACTCCTCTGTCAGTTTTCACTGATGTCCAGCCAGGCACTGTAGGAAGTTGTGGCGCGATGGGGGTGAAACCATCAGAGGATATTAATTCCTGCTTGATGGTGTCAAGGACCACCAACATCTTCTCATGGACCACTTGTTGGCGACCACTGCTCTAGGCTACAGTCCAATACAAACCAATATTTTGGGCTAAAACTACCACAAACCTCAGCTGCCAAATCACAACTATGTTTGTCATTTTATTTATGTATTTATTTATGTTTAGCTATACCCTAGTCAAAAAGGATAATCTTCCTGGAGTAATTTTGAAGTAATCGATAACTCCAGTCTTTTCACCTCGCACATTGGGGTATTACATATATGGCGCCGGCAGTTGCTAAAGTGCCGTAAGTCTGATAAACCAACTATGTCCAGAAATAAGCGTAACTACAAATTTCTGGAGTCGCAAGTTACTTACGGCATTTTAGAAACTGCCGTCGCCTAAAAAAACTAACTAACTTATCAAATCTCCCGTAACTGTCTAACACGCCTCCCAAACATCATCCCGACACGTATACCCCTATATCCGCAATCCCCCCTCTCACTCCTAATAATAAATGTATTAACCCCTAAACCGCCACCACTAAATAAAGTGTTTAACCCCTAAACCGCTGCTAATGGACCCCGCCGCCAGCTACATTATATGTATAACTGCCTAATCTGATCCCCCTGCACCGCCGCCAGCTACATTATATGTATTACCCCCTAATCTGATCCCCCTACACCGCCGCCAGCTACATTATATGTATTACCCCCTAATCTGATCCCCCTACACCGCCGCCACCTATATTAAATATATTAACCCCTAATCTGATCCCCCTACACCGCCGCCACCTATATTAAATATATTAACCCCTAATCTGATCCCCCTACACCGCCGCTACCTATATTAAATATATATATTTTTTTTATATTTATTTATTATCCAACAGTATACAAGACATAATTTGAGCAATGTTGCAACATCGATGTACCTCACAGGGTAAATCAAATCTCAAAACAATGTAATACAACATGGTCTTACTTAGCCCAAATACAAGCAACAATGGCAACAATTTTAGGCCTTGAGATTTCATATAACTCATATATCTATATTATGAACAGTATACTAAGCCTAATTTGAGTATGGTAACTACATCTGTGCACCAGACCAAGTGAATCATATACCAGAAAGATACAGTGTACAATGGAGTAACTTGGACCAGTTAAGAACCACAAATTCAGGCCTGTCCTATAGCTAATTTTTCTATATATATGACAAAAAAGACAATACGCTTGTTGGAGAGATTTTATAATTCTTAAACAAACACCAAAAGCAAAAGCAAAAAAAAAAAAAAAGAATAAAGCCATAAGACCAGACCCCGATGTGTGCCTCACCGGTCAACAGTTGGAGATTTTATAGAAGAATCTCACTACTAATTGCACCCCTTAATAGAGCATTTTGAATCCAACTAGAATTTTTAAAGGGGGCAATGAATCTTATTTGTAGCTCTATAGGATTTGAAAAAATATAATCGCTCCATTTTCTAAAAAAATTGTCGATTTCACTTTCTGAAATTAATGAGGTTTCGTATTGTTCCAAGATCAATTTCGCGTCAACTTGGTGCAGCAGCCTGTTGAAAGAGGGTTTTTTATTTGACTTCCAGAAGGAAAATATGACATTTCTTGCACAAAGTATTATAAAATTAATAAAAATACCCAAGAGTGGCACAGAACACATTATACCTTAGCAAAGAGGACGGGGGTCTCAATGTTCCTAATATCACCAACTACTACAGAGCAGCACATTTAGCAAGGATCATTTCTTGGAATCACGCACTTCCAGCAAAATTATGGGTACAGATAGAGGGACACTTAACACAGACCAGATACATGAGAGATTTACCCTGGCTCCCTAAAGCCACTAGACCACATTTGACACAGCGTAATGAATACATTAGAGCTACACTCGAAGTGTGGGATTATGTCATATTGCATACCAAAGGTGTATCGACTGTAATTTCTCCACTTACCCCACTACTTCACAATCATTTGATTCTACAACACAGTAGATTTACTCACACTAACCCAGTAAGACACTTGCAGAACCTTCCTCTATACCTTTTTGTAGGCCCAATGGGCATAAAAGACAGAACTGTACTAGAAGAAGAACTAGGGCCCCCCTTTCATAGCTGGTATGCATACCTGCAAATTAGGCACGCTATACATAACAACCCATACAAGAGAGATATCCTTAGACCACTAACCGCATTTGAGCAACTATGTACCAATCCTGTTATCACGAGAGCACACCTGTCCATAGCATATAAAATCCTTAGGAATAAATTTCCTGAGACACGCCCTTCCTACCTAGATAGGTGGTCTGAGGAAATACCGTATGACCTAGACGATGAAGATTTGAAACGTTGTTTCCGTAACACACACGCCTCCTCAACCTCCCTCTTGTTATCAGAACTAAATTACAAAATCATGGCCCGCTGGTATCTGACCCCACACCGCCTGCGGGTTATCTACCCGACGGCCTCTTCTAGCTGTTGGAGAAGGTGTGGCAAGACGGGCACCATGGCACATGTCTGGTGGTCCTGCTCAAGTCTAACCATATTTTGGCAACAAGTGGCTAAACTGATGAGCGAAACGCTAAACATAGAAATCACACTAAACCCTCACATCATTCTCCTTAACCATACTCCAAAACTCCCTTGCGCCTATAGAAAAAAGCTTTTCTTAATAATGCTGACATGTGCCAAGAGATTAATCCCCAGGCTATGGAAATCAACAGAAACTCCCACAATAGCCCAATGGATAGCTGAGGTTAATCATGTGATACTACTAGAAAAAATGCACTACTGCTACCTAGGTAAACAAGAGATGATAACTAATGTACAATTTATCTGGGAGCAAAGACCTCATAGTACCCCTTAAAGCAGTTTAGGAACCAATAGAAGAACACTCTGAATCGTTTACTGGGTTTAAAAACTAAGTACTAAAAATTAAACATTAAAAAAGCAAACATACGAACTATTGGCTGTTAGTTAAGAACATAAAACCATCACTTTAAGCTATCAACTCTACATGTACAAACCTGTCAGTGTATGACCTGATTCTCTCCCCTCCCCTACCCCAGACCCCTGGCTCCCTTGAGCGCACATTCCGATCCCCATAAGCCACCTTGAGCAAATCACCGAGCTGTGCAGTACTAACTCAACTCATTGAATTCAGAATGTCTCCCCTTTCTCTCCATTCCTCTCCTAACAGTCTTTATACTTCCCTTTTTTGTTTATCCCTCATTTATCCTACCTCCCCCCCCTCGCCACCCACAAAAAAGCTGGGCCACTGGTTTACTGTTGTTTGACAATGCTTATTCTGATAATACTGTATTATTGCTTATTTGTCTACTATGTCAAGAATTTACATTTTGATTTGTTGTAACCTAGTGAACCCTATTCTAATAAAAATTATTTAAACACAAAAAAATTAATAAAAATAATATTCTCATCACAATCCTTGTATTTTTTCAAAAAAATAATCTCTGCCTTGTTCAGTACTACTTCATACTTTAATACCCGAGACAGCCAAAACGATACTTTGCTTCAGAATTGATTTACTTTTGGACAGTCCCATATACAATGAATCAGATTGGCATTGTGCCTACTACAACGTGCACAAAGAAAGTTCTGGGCTCTATTCAATCTTCCTACATCCTCCGGTGTGATATATACTCTATTAATTAATTTAATATGGGATTCGCGCCAAGATAATTGTGGCGTCGCTGCCCATGCCCTTGCTATGCTCTTTTCAATTGTCTTGAGCTCTATGGCAGGGATATCCAAAGCCCATTTTTCTTGCAGATGTCCCATAGCAGCTAGACCTTCTTTAAACAACAAGAGATTATACCATTGTGATATGGCAACCTTACCCTTTTGGAACCAGTTAAGCCAATGTATACTCTCTCCCAGTTTCTATTGAAGTCTTGCAATTGTTGTGTATTAAGAAAATATCTAACTTGGAAAAATCCAAATAAGTCACAATTGGGGAGGTTACATTTTTCTTTCAGAACACTGAATGTATAAATAACACATTTATCCAAATCTATACACTGGGCGAATGACTCAAGTCCTTGTAATTTCCACCTTCTGAAAACATCCGTTTCATAACCTGCCGGAAATCTTGGGTTATTTTGTATAGGGAGAAATTTAGAACACTGAAAATTAATATTTAGGGCATGGCATAACTTATGCCAAGCAATTATAGGATTTAAAAGTGTACATTGTTTTAAGCTCTATAGGCCATTCTTTCTGATGCATGTGAATCAGTGCCTTTAATGAGTAGGGTTTAAAGATATCTTTTTCCATATCCCTGAGTGTAAGAAACCATTTCTCTGTTAACCAGTCCGGAACAATTTTTATGAGACATGCTAGATTATACTTTTGAATCGAAGGGAAACTAAGACCAGCCTGTTCTTTAGGCTGGTACAACCTTTTTAGAGATAATTTTGCTTTAGCTTTATCCCATAAAAATCGCACAAAAGCAGCATTAAGCTGTTTTATATCAGATTTATGTAAAAAAAGAGGTATGTTCTGCATCATATATAATAATTTAGGTAGCACAATCATTTTGATTAAATTAATTTTAGCGGCCAATGATAAGGGGAATGAAGACCATTTTCTCATATTTTTTCATGATCTTATTAATGACCTCTGACAAATTCGCCTTGTACCAATGCTCAGGGCATGCTGATATACAAATACCCAAATACTTAATGCTTTTGACTTCCTTAAACGGGATTGCAACATGTGACTCGCTAGTCCGATTTAACCATAACAATTCCAATTTTTTTGAATTTATTGTGTATCCTGAAAAGGATCCAAAAAGCAAGTGCAATAGCACCGGTACATCCTACCGGGTGTTAGAAAGGAATACTAGAAGGTCATCCGCGTATAAGGATATTTGAATGTTCTTATCCCCCACTTTTATCCCCCTAATAGAACTTTGAAGTGCAATAGCTAATGGTTCAATACTCAGGTTGAACAAGAGTGGAGATAGTGGGCAACCTTGATGGGTTCCACAATATAATTGAAAAAAATCTGTGCATTCCCCATTGACTATTAACGCGGATCTAGGTTTATCGTAAAGCGCCTGTATAAAGGATAAGAAAGGACCTTTAAAACCAAATTGATCTAAAGTCAAACCAAGATGTTCCCAACTGGTGGCATCGAAGACCTTTTCAGCATCCAAGGCGATAATAGCTTTATCCTCCAAATCAAGTTTATTTAGTTTCTTTCTAGTGTTAATATACTCAACATTTTCGTAGATTCATAAAGGAAGATCTACCTTTTAAAAAGCCGGTTTGGTCTACATGGATCAAATTAACAAGTGCTTTCTGTAGTCTAGCCGCAAGAATGCTTGTTAAAAGCTTATAGTCCGTATTTAGCAATGAAATTGGGCGATACAAATCAAGTTTTTCCACATTCTTACCCTTTTTCGGAACCAATACAATTAAAGAAGCACTAAAATTCACCGATATTGGATGCCCTTGCACATAATATGCGTTGAACAGGTTATGCAAAGGGTCTATGATCTGCTCTGACAGAATTTTATAGAACTCTGCCGGAAATGTATCAGGACCTGCTGCTTTGCCAGGCTGGACTCTTTTATGGCCTGTATAACTTTCTCTTTAGAAATTGGATTACTCATAACCTTGGCGGTCTCGCTATCTAAACTAAACAAGGTACCTTATGTGTGTTCCAGAAGATTTTTTTATTATTTTCATTACTTTCTCTGGATCGAAAGATCTGTTTGAAATTAGAAAAGAATTTTTTGAATATTACAGAGGCTTGGGTAGCTCTTCTATCATTGTTAGAGATTGCCACAATATAATTGGAACCACGGCTTTGTTTAACCAGATTGGCTAGATTTCTCCCTATCTTGCTACCATATTTATACATCCGTGCACTGGTCCTTTTAATTTCACTTGCAGCTTTTTGTTGGAGAAAAATGTCTCTTTTTTAGCCGATACATATCTCTGCCAGTTAGATAGGGAAGCCTCTTGAATATATGCATTATAGGCATTAGACAACTGATTAGCTAACTGCAGATCATGTTTATGGCTTTTTTTCCATAGTTTATGGAGGTAAGCTTTTATTTCCCCCCGTAAGACCGCCTTTGATGCATTCCAATAAATCTCCGGACTCGAGACTGACTGTGCATTGTAATGCACAAACTTCCTTCAAGAATCAATTAGCCAATTTCTGAATCCACAATTTGAATATAGAAACTTAGGGAAAGAGTATACTGGGCTCTTTTTCTGATGAGAGGCGACAGGTAGCGTCAACGAGATTGGGGCGTGATCTGAAATAATAATATCCCGGATTTCTGCTTCAGCAGATGCCATTAATCTTTCATTAACTAGGATATAGTCTATACGGGAAAGAGCTTTAAAGGTATTAGATTTACAGGTATAACCTTTTAACTCAGGGTTTTTAATGCGCCAGATATCTTTTAAATTAAGGGCATTTCTAAACTTTCTAAAGAGTGTTATATCCTGTTTTTCTCTACGCCCCCGTCCTCCTTGCATGATCATCTGTCAAGTGGATATTGTGCTATTAAATTAAAGTCACCGGCGACTATCAGTTTACTTTCAATAAACTGGGCAAGTTTCGTCTGCATTTTATCCCAGAATTCACGTATGTTATTGTTGGGGCCATAAACATTACAGAGTATATAGCTTTGACCACTTATATCCAACTGTAAAATTATATATCTGCCATCCGCATCTATCTCCGAGTGAGTGATCTTATACTCTAGATCTTTGTGTAGCAAAATTGCTACCCCTCGTTTTCTAGTGGTCCCTGCTGATGCGAACACTTCACCAACCCAACCTGTTCTAAGTTTATTTGTTTCATTTTACACTATATATGTTTCCTGTAAAAATGCTATATTACATCTGAATTTCTTAAGATTTTTGACAATCATTTTCCTTTTGATTGGCGACATAATACCTTTGACATTCCATGATGTTAACTCTATATTTACTTTATCTGTCATTCAACCAGCAGTGAGGAGACTAATAATTTTATTTCCATTGACCGCGGAAAAGATATTAACCACAATTAGGCAGACAACGGGGTGGGTAAAGAAAGGAAAAAAAAAAAAAAAGAACAAAAAGAAAACGCATAAAACTTTAAAAGAAATAACATGTGTACATTCCATTATCAAACCTTAATCTTTAAGTAATTCTAGCCTGATGGCTACGAGACACATCCAACCTATTCTCCTTCGTCTAAAAATGTAAATGCTTCCTGTTGAGTATTTAATATTATCCAGGAGTTCTCTTTAAGCACCTTAATCCTATCCGGGTATAATAAAAAAGCTTCATAGCCCTTCTGAATAATACAAGTGCACAATGGGGCCATACCCTTTTGCCGATTAATAGTTTCGGTCGAATAGTCCTGGAAAAGGAGTAATTTACCACCCTCCAACAAAACCTCTTTCTTTTTACGATATGCATTTAATAATTCAACTTTATCTTGAAAATTTAGCATTTTGGCTATTACAGGCTGAGCTATCTTTTCCCCATCTGCTCTCAATCTTTCCTGGCCTATCTGGTGTACTCTTTCGACAACAAGCTGACGTTTAGGCCCGGGCATTTGTAATAATACTGGTAATTTCTCTGTCATGAACTTTCTGAGATCTGAGTAGTCTATTGTTTCTGGTATGCCTATAATTCTGAGGTTATTCCTCCTAGATCTATCCTCGAGATCATCTACCCTATCTTGTAACTTTTTTAGAGCTGCCCTATGAACATTTGTATCGTGTTCTGCTGAATTTATTCTGTCCTCAATATCTGAACTCAGTAGCTCTCACGCTTTTACAGGTAAAAGAGCTGATTACTTTGGGGCAATGCCCCGCAAAAGGCCCTTTTAAGGGCTGGTAATAGAGCTGATTACTTTTGTAATTTAGTTTAGGGTATAGGGAAATTTTATTATTTTGGGGGGCTTTTTTATTTTATTAGGGGGCTTAGATTAGGTGTAATTAGATTAAACTTCTTGTAATATTTTTTTATTTTTTGTAATTTAGTGGGGGGGGGGGTTTGTAATATAGTTTAGTTTATTTAATTGTATTTTAGTTTAGATAATTGTAGTTTATTTAATTAATTTATTGATAGTGTAGTGTTAGGTGTATTTGTAACTTAGGTTAGGATTTATTTTACAGGTAATTTTGTAATTATTTTAACTAGGTAGCTATTAAATAGTTATTAACTATTTAATAGCTATTGTACCTAGTTAAAATAAATACAAAGTTACCTGTAAAATAAATATAAACCCTAGTAATTATTAGTTATATTGTAGCTATCTTAGGGTTTATTTTAGAGGTAAGTATTTAGTTTTAAATAGGAATAATTTAGTTAATAATATTATTATTATTTATATTTATTTAAATAATAATTAAGTTAGGGGGTGTTAGGGTTAGACTTAGGTTTAGGGGGTAATATATTTAATATAGGTGATGGCGGTGTAGGCGGATCAGATTAGGGGTTAATATATTTAATATAGGTGGCGGCGGTGTAGGGGAGATCAGATTAGGGGGTAATATTTTTAATATAGGTGGCGGCGGTGTAGGGGGATCAGATTAGGGGGTAATATTTTTAACATAGGTGGCAGCGGGTCCGGGAGCGGCGGTTTAGGGGTTAAACACTTTATTAGGTATTACAGTGGGGGATTGCGGTTGACAGGTAGATAGACATTGCACATGTGTTAGGTTTTATTTTGCAGGCATTTTAGGGAGTTACGGTGCTCCATTACTCAGCGTAAGGCTTGCTTTGCCTGCATTTTGTGGCGAGGTGAAAATGGAGTAAGATTTCTCCATTTTCGCCACGTAAGTCCTTACGCTGTATATTGGATACCAAACTGCGCAGGTTTTTTATGTCCGTCTATGGGGGGAAAAACTACGGGCGAAGGCAGAAATATACGAGCGTAACTTCTATGTTACGCCGTATATAGGATACCAAACCAGTGCAAAATTTGGCGTCGCTGGCTTTTGCGGGCGACGCTGCATATCGGATCGGGCCCCTGATGTCTGATGATGTGCAAATCACTTCTAAAGTAGCTTGATGATCATCAAAATACTCCAAGATGGTATCTAAAGTAAAATCTGTTTGTCTTAGGCTACTATGCATGTTTAAAATATCTCAAAATAAGCTTACTTTAAATCTTCATGTACTCATTCAAAAACTGCCCCTCCACAGAAAGCTGGCAGTGGCATGTAATGTGTCAGACTAATTTGTATAATAAAAAACACTCTGAGTAGGCACAGTCTTTGAATGCAGGTTTTTTTTTAGCATACACAGCATATATACAAATGCCCTTAAACAGTAAACACTTTTACTAGATGACCATTTTAATCTTCACTACTAAGTCCCTTTAAACAATGATTCTAATACAGCACTAGCTTAGATTTACCATTTACTGGCTGAGATTTCTGAAATCAAAAGCTTCCTCCACAGGTTGCTTGCATAATGTTGCTATACACACTGCTGACACCTAGATTTAGATTACAAGTGGAGTGCAATGGAAAATATGTGGTGCATTATTTTGCTCTCAGCCTTGCTCAATCAGTAACCCTCCATCAGGTATTACAAGTACTCCAGGCACAAAGTAATCAATGGCACTATAATAGGCAATCCCCACTGGTGATTATTATAGCAATATGTTAATTTTAAATTTGCTGCTATTTTATAATATATATATATATATATATATATATATATATATATATATATATATACAAGTGGGGTGGTGCTTTGCATTAAATTGGATTAGAGAACAGAATTAATGAATATTGAGAAATCCACGAAAATAATGCAAGTATAGCACTCTGTGCCCAGACTGAAATGCAAAGAACTTTCTGGTTTAAAATTAATAAATAACTTTTATTATAATAAATTAAAACAAAGTAACAAAAACACACACAGATGGATTAAAAATAACAATTTGAGGCTGATCCAAATGCAGAATTAGGTGTGGTGATTTAAGATAATTATGTTATCGTGCCTTTATTAGTACAACATCAGAATCTCCATACATCTATTAATGAATATCAGAGCTTCTACCCTTTAGAGTTCCAATAAGTAACCATGTGGGTTCTATGGAGTTACTGGTGTGGGTTTGAATAATTCCCTAATGGTTTCACCATATGACACGTTTGAATGGTGGTTTATATATGGGAATAAATGGCAGATCACACTAGGGCTGAGGAAAAGGTTTCAAGTGTCTGTGTTTGAAGTGATGTTTAGTTTATCCACTTCACAGTACTAATCATAGTGATAGTAATATGCATATCAGGTGTACAAGCAAATCATGATACAATGGTATTTTGTTTTTATTACAACAGTATCTGTTTTAGGTTGCATTTTTACATGTTGGGTAAGAGTTCAAATAATTTATGTATGTTCAATATACACTCAGTATCACTTCATGGCCATTGTGGGCCCCACAGACAAACAGGATTATTATTGGTAACTGCAACTTTGTTGCCTGGGATCTCAAAAAATATCAACTGCCTAGTGATTGCAGTGCTGCACATCAGGTGTAGAAGCACATCGTAGTAAAATGGTATTTAGTATTTATGTTGTGTTTTTACACGTGTGGTAATAGCTCTAATAATATAAGCAGCAGATAGGTTGACTGCTGTCTTATGGTCAGTCCCCACTAAGCTCAGTATATATTAAACCTACTGTTAAAGCTTATATAAGCTATCAACCACTTTTTATGTATGTTCAATATACATTCAGTACCACTTCATGGCCATAGTGGGCCCCACAGACAAACAGAATTATATGTAGTAACTGCAACTATGTTGCCTAGGATCTCAATAAATATCAACTACAGAGTGATTGCATTGCTGCCATATAACCACTTGTATAGTAGGTATAATAAATCTACACTATAGTAATTTCTTGACCTCATAGGGTACCACAAGGAGCATACGGTATAGCTGTTACAAGTGCAACTATGTTGCCATTCTGTCTTAGCGTGTTATATTGTATTATAGCTATCAATTACCGTATATGCATTCAGGTGATTGGAGTGACATTACTTATTTCTATGTCATGTGGTTCCGTAATCCCTATTACTAGCAAATGGTTTAAATTATATTGTCAGTGAAGTCTCACTACTATATAAGTCTGCATATGTAATAGGTCTGGAGCTAAGATCTAACCACTAACACCTCGCATAGGACTCCCACTCTGTGGCGCTGATCAACTTTGCACTCAAATGTTATCCAACATGAATTTTAGCATGGGCCTTCATAGACATCTATTGTCTGAGGGAAATTAAGCAACAGGTCTATCCAACATCAATACATAAATAGTGTGTACAGTATCAAGAAAAAGTTTGTGAACCCTTTGGAATGACTTGGATTTCTTAATTCATTACTCATAAAGTGTGGTCTTCATTTAAGTCTCAATTATAGACAAACATAATCTGTCTAAACTAATAAAGACCACACAGTTGTGCTTTCAAATTTTTATTGAAAACATTGAGTAATAATTCATAGTGCAGGCTGGAAAAAGTGAACCTATGTACTGTTAAAGGGACAGTCAAGTATAAATTAAACTTTCATTATTCAGATAGGACTTTTAATTTTAATTGACTTTCCAATTTACTTTTATCATCAAATTTCCTTTTTTCTCTTGGTATTCTTAGTTTAAACTAAACATAGGTAGGCTCATATGCTAATTTCTAAGCCTTTGAGGGCTGCCTCTTATCACATGCTTTTTAAATCTCTTTTCAACACAAAGAGACAGAAAGTACACGTGGGCCATATAGATAACTCTGTGTTCAGGCACAGAAAGTTATTTAAGATCTAGCACAATACAATGCCACAGTTAAGACAATAGATAATAAACAGTCACAGTCATGTGATCAGGGGGCTGGAAGAAGGTTCCTAGATACAAGGTAATCACAGAGGTAAAAAGTACATTAATATAACAGTGTTGGTTATGCAAAACTGGGGAATGAGTAATAAAGGGATTATCTATCTTTTAAAACAATAACAATTCTATGGTTGACTGTCCCTTTAATGACTTCTCCAAAAGCTATTTGAAGTCAGGTGTTTCATTAAGGAGATGTGATTGGAAGTGTGGGTTGCCCTGGCCTTTAAGTAACATAGGCACACAAAGCCAGGTTACTGAAAATAAATATTGGTTAGTGTGAACCATGCCTTGATCCCAATAACTTTTACAGGAGTTTAGAAGATGCATTATAGCAATGCACACGGCTAGAAAAGGTTCCAAAAACTTTGCCACAAACTTACAGTAAGACAAATCTGTCTATAAATGGAGAAAACAAACAAAAAACAAGCTTCTGTATTCTTCTCCTCATTTTTTCAAAAGTGTTCTGGTTCTGAGAAAATTTCAGACCTGTTGTACATGTGATTTGCTCCCTGAAGTTAGTGTACAGAATACATTACTTCTTATATCTCCTAAACATCTTCATCATTACTAGCTGCTAATCTTCTCATCATTTACCTTCATTGAGAGTTACCTTCTATTAGCTGCTACTCATGTATATGCTTCTCCAGTCATTACTGTGGAATCATTTCATAAACTGTTTCCTAAATTGGTCATTTACTGACTTCACATTTGCCTCCCCTCTCCCCTCTTTGTTTTCTTATTTATTGTTTGGCTTAGTCCTTATCTGGAATTTTCTACATTAAAGGGACAGTCAACACCAGAATTTTTGTTGTTTAAAAAGATAGATAATCCCTTTATTACCCATTCCCAAGTTTTGCAAAACAAACACTGTTATATTAATACACTTTTTACTGCTGTTACTAACTTGTATCTAAGCATCTTCTGACCGCCCCTAATCACATGACTTTTAGTTATTATCGATTGACTTGCATTTTACCCAATTAGTGCAGTGTCTGCCACTAGCCAGGGGCTTGCTCTCCCCTGCTGTGAAAAGTAAATAAAATAGAGGCGGCCTTCAAGTGCTTAGAAATTATCATATGTGCCTTCCTTGGTTTGCTTTCAACTAGAATACCAAGAGAACAAAGCAAAATTGTTGATAAAAGTAAATTGGAAAGTTGTTTAAAATGACATGCCCTATTTGAAAAATGAAAGTTTTTTTTTTCACTTGACTGTCCCTTTAACTACTGCAATTATATTTTAGTTTATTCTAACTGATATATATATATATATATATATATATATATATATATATATATAAAGCAAAAAGGTTAATTTTAATTATTTATTACCTTTTACCTGAACTCAACATGACAAGTAGGGATCAACAGAAAAGATAGTGTTAAAGGAGAGTGCTTGAGATAACAGGGTCTCAATGACAATTAGTGTTAGGAAAGGTTTGAGGGACAGTGCTAGTGACCATTGTGTGATCGTGTAATTTTTGTGATGGTCAGTTTTTCATTGAGGAAAGTTATTTTTTGTTTGAAATGTTGAGTTAATTTGAGATGGAGTATTCTATTTATTGATGTAAAATAATATTTTGATTGATTTTACTTTTAAAAATGATTTTTCTAATAAAAAGTATACATTGAAGTCTGCCATGTTACTCATCCAGATAGAAAATGCCTATTATTTTTAACATGGGTTGTCTCTCAAATCTGAACTAACAAAAAAAAAGAAATATACATGGTTTCTCATCCTATGATGCAGAGGCATCACTGAGGGTATACGGACCAAACCCGGGTGACACCCTCAGGGGGGGTGACACGTCACGCTGCGGAACAGTTACAGAACTAACATGTGTGCAGCGGCCCCATGGTCACTTTGGGCAGCAATGCATAGATAGAGAATGGCATAGGATAAAACACAGCATGCAACAATATATTGAGAGGGGCGCTCCTAATTGCGTTTGTCCAAGGCAGAGCCGCAGAGAGCCATTCAGAATTGGGGGGTGGGGTCTGGACTCCGGAGAGCTGAGCTGCGCACATGCCATAGACAGAGAGACTCCACCTCCTCATAGCAGGCAGTAGATTTACACCTGGCATGACCTGCCCAGCCCTGCAACCAACGCCATATTATACATCACTCAAGGAGACTCAGGAGAGAGCTGATAGAGGGTGCTTGCTGCTGCTCTTGTGCCTGACTGACTCGGTCTCACTTTGCCCCCTTCTCACCAGTACATATTTATTTCTCTGAATGTGAGTACCACTACTTCCAGCCCTCCCATGCTCATTTACATGATAAGATGCACTGCAGTGCTAGCTGTACATTTTGGTGTATTGTAAACTGTAAGAATTCCAACATGCATCAGTTTTAGGCTTAAACTGATGCACATTGAAATTATTACAATATGATGATATTATAACATAATGTGCTGGCCTGGTCCACATTTTTTTTAAAGTACTTCATTAAGATGTATATTAAACTTTGAGCAAACATCTTAATGAATTGCTTTAAAAAAATGTGGACAGGCCAGCACATGTTATAATATCATATGTTATATTCAAAAAGTTTGTGTGAAACTGTGGCATTATGGGCAATACAAATGGAGCCAGCCAAGTTATTTCAAATGGTGTAATCTGCCCTGCAGATGTTTTCTCAAAAAATATAGCGCTATAGTAATTTTTACTCAAAAAACAAAACATTACTGGAGGGGATGACACCATGAGTTACCGCACGGGGTGACACCAACCCTAGTGACGCCTCTACGGTAAAGCATGGTAAGAAATATCACGTCAACTCATACGGGCAGCCCTCAAGAAATTCTCTAAGAAAAGGTGCTGAACATGAAAATGGAAATCCCCGTGAGTTGCAAGGTGACGTCTGAAATGCAGAATGTCGCAGGAGAAAGCAAAAGTGACAGGAAGAACCCAGTACTGATAAAAAAACCTATTGTTTTTAAGCACATACAAATCAGATTACACTGTTTTCAATGTACTTTACATTTCATTTGTTTGTAGTTTCACAATCAGGTATTTTTCCTTCTGTTCCCTAAGCTCATTGCTTACTTTTAAACTAACTCCCCAGCTTACATTTAGCGAAATAAAATACTGAGACTTGCAGGCATAAAATACTCAGAGAAATCCGATGACAATGGCAAGAAAATGTCATATACACGCAAATATTTTTTTTTTACATGGTCTTAAAAATAAAACTTACCAGGATAGGCTCAATGACCTAAATATGTATAGCTTAGAGGAGAGAAGGGAAAGAGGTGATATGATAGCAACTTTCAAGTACATTAAAGGGTTTAGTAAAACTGAGGCTGTGGGTATTTTACATAAAATGGAAATTTCAAGAACAAGGGGTCATGAGCTCAAGCTAAAGGGTAGTAGATTCAGGAGTAATTTGAGGAAGCACTTCTTTACAGAAAGAGTGATTGATTTATGGAATAAACTTCCTCAAGAGGTAGTAGCAACAAACACTGAGGGGACTTTAAAAATGCATGGGACAAGTATAAGGCTATCCTACAAACTAGATAAGTTTATACTGTTAGGTAAGGTCGGGCAGACTTGCTGGGCCTATGGCTCTTATCTGCCCTCAATATCTATGTTTCAGAATGCCCTGTTATCACACTCGCTGCAAGACTTAATTTATAATAGAAATGTAAGGAACCCTTTTAAATTTGACCTCTTGATTATATATTCAACTTGTTTTCCAAAATTACATTTTATTTAAAATAAGAAAGAAAAAGTTTTACTGTTTACATTAAATATATTTTTTTTCTGCGAAAGTTAAGAGATTTTTTTTATGGATTTTTTTTATAGCATTCATTCAATACCCTCTTGGGGGCCGATTTACCAAATGGCGGGCGGAATCATGCTGTAGCGAATCCTGTCCGCCCGACATTGCTGAATGCTGACAGCATACGCTGTTGGCATTTAACATTGCACAAGCAGTTTTGATTAACTGCTTGTGCAATGCCACCCCCTGCAGATTCGTCCTAGCAGAGAGTGTCAATCAACCCGATCGTATCTGATCGGGTTGATCATTGTCCGCCGCTTCAGAGACGGCATACGAGTTAAGGAGCAGCGGTCTTAAGACCGCTACCTCTTAACTGCTGTTTCCGGCGAACCTGAAGGTTCATGCAGAAACAGCTGCATCAGGGGCCATTCGGCCCTTGTTAAATCGGCCCCTTGAAATGCTTATTTTATTGAGCTCAATACCTTATGTAGGTGTCTTACCTTAAATTAAAGAAATGTAGGTTATGTCCCTTAGAGAGATACACACCTGTCAAATCAGCACTGATAGGTCTTTTTAGGAAGTATCGCACAAGTGGCGACCTTTAGGTCAATTTGGGCTCTCAGCGAGCAATTTCCTAGACTGGCCTGAGCTTTTTAGATGGGACCGAATTGATATACTGCAAGTTGTGACACGTTTGGGAAGCCTTGTTCCTGGGGGTTTACTAGCCACAGAACAAGTTATTATGCTTTTGTTTGATTACACATTGAGTGCTACTCATATATATCTCAAAAGGCTAAACGTGGCACTAATACAAACAGATATAAGGCTATTATGACACATTTCCCAGCAAACAAACCTAAACCTTTGGTCAAATCCAAGGACTAAACATTCTGGGGATTCGTGAGGAACCTTTCAGTTGTTTGCATGTCACTGGGACTTGAATTCATGGAACACTCACTCCCACAGTAGTACAGTAGAAGAAGAATTATTCTGTGGCTCCTTTGATTACTTTTGCAATCACTGCCAGCACAATACATGATCAATTTGTGAGTTTAGATATAACCAGTGCTTTAACAATAGGAAACACGAGTCACAGCTTATGAAGCAATAGAAATTCAATTTCTGGAGGCTATGCATGAACAACAACAAAAAAAAAGTTTTGATGGTGGTGATAGTTTGAAATCTGAGAGAGCAAAGCAATTGATTGAACTTTGCAGGGGATGTTGAGTGATCCCAGTTTTAGAACGAAGCTGATGAAAGGCAGCCTGTGTCCTGCACCAAAGCAGCATAGTTCATGCAGAATAAAATGAAGTAGAATAGAATATGATTATAGATTGCTTGATTTTCCAGTGCCCAATGTTGTAACAGTCTGTATTGTAGCCAGACAATACCACTTTACAGGGCTATGCAAAATGACTTCTGGTTGTGTGCTATTGTCCAGATATCTTACAGGGGCATAAAAGTACAAAAAAGAAAATGCTCTAATGTGTGAAAGAATTTTATTTCTGCTCTATTGCTTGCATGTAACCTCTGCTATACACATCTGGTGAACCAATAATGATACATATGTATGTAGCAACCAATCACCAACTAGCTCGCAGCAGGGCACTGCTGCTCCTGAGCCTACCTGGTTATTCTTTTTAACAAAAGATACCAATAGAACAAAGTTGATTTGATAATAGAAATTGATTGTCCTTCAATGATAACAGAATTCTCATTTCCCCATTTCATATTTTACAGTAAAAATATGAAGCAGTACTTTTAATATGAAAGGCAAACTCTCCCTCTTACAATAAAGCAATATAGAGAAATCACACATCCAGAAAAAATGTCAACGTATGTGTTTTCTTTCTCTCCCCTTGATGATGCATCTAACAAACTCTCTAGGACTGTTTTTTTCTACATTGGTTGTTAAGAAACAGAGTGTCTCCCTCTGAGAGAACTTTACAGTGAGTGAAATTCAGTGTGAAAACACATTCCCTTTTTAATATTTCATTAAGCGATACAATGAGCCAGATATTTTAATTAATAGCTGTACATGTCTCGCTGCTGGATTAGCACTGAGAGTTCTGTGTGTGTGTAAGGGATAGACAGATTATGACTTCTGACCAAAACAGACAACTTTGCATCTGTTCATAAATGATCATATTATTTTTCCCAATTCTGTGGTTTAATATAATGTTCTAAGAGATGTATATGGAATTTTTTTTAATCTGATTTTGGTAGTGTAATAAATACATTCTCTATTATGTTGGAGCATTTTTTTAAACAATTCTCTTCATTGACTATTTGTTTATCTCCTTCAAAAGGGTTAAATACACAGTCATAGTTAGAGCCCTGGAGTACCCCCATTCTGCTCTAAATGAAAATACGGCTGGTGATTGGAGCATATGCATATACACCTGTTTTTAATTTGCTCAACTGCTGTGTTCTCACCTGGACGATGTAGTTAATCCTGTTTATAGAGCACTTTTCTCTTACTCTAGAGTATTTAAGTTCAAGCAAACTGATAACAAATGCAATACAATTATGCATAATTCATTAATGATGATTACAAAAGAGAGAGAGATTCGCTACTAATAGTGGACAAGATACGTAATTTTACCAGAACTAAAGATGTTTGAAAATCTATTTCATTGCAACAGGATTATATTTCTGATCATTACAATATGATACTCTTGGTAGATAGGACCAAGCCAGATGATAACTGAAAATCAACAGAATAAGAGTCTAAAGTTATGCAAAGTGTTTGGTGCTAAGAATGGTATTGGTAATGGTAACAATGTAAAAATGTGCAGGAATGGCTATGACTGTGAATGTCTGCAAGTTGAATAATATTGAGAGAAAGACATGATAGTCAACACAAGCAAGAAGACTTAAGTGGATGTCTGAGGTAAATCGGTTAATACAATCCCACTACTGAACACTGACAATAAACATGATGAAAAAAATAAGTTCTTGACAACACAGAAATATTTTACTTCTCAGCATTTCCCAATAGACCAATTATTTCAATTTACCTAAACATATGTGGGAATCCTCACATTGAAATGTACTTAACCTTATACATCACATCATCCATCACCACCTGTGAAGGAGAAATACGCACATGGGGTTGCCAGATTGGAAAGGTAAGGTTTGTGAAGGGACACTATTGGATATGGGTCTGGACTTCTGTGAATAAAGCAGTGATCAATTGGAGTGTGCATATCAGGAATACAATTATTTCCACAGCTTGCTGGATAACAAGGTTTGCAATTGTGAGTAAAAGCTAATGAAACATACTCTGAAAGGAGGACCTCTTGTGATTATATAGCTGTTTGCAATAGTGTAGCATTTGTCTAAATTTAAAATCTACTTGTCTTTTAGAGAAATATGTAATTTAGCTGATTAACCAATTCTATGTAGAAGACAACAGATTGTGGATCCATGCTTTCACTGTTCTGCTCAGTGGATGATACTGTGCTATCAGCCTCACATGACAGACACTCTTTCTTTGTGCTTGTGGTTTAGGAAACTCGTAAAAATCCAATATATCAGCAAACTCATTGTACATATAATCCCATGACTGAAAGAGGGGATTCTTTCTGTTCAAATGAAGGGCTTTAAGTTTCTCCAAGGTACAAGGGTCACTGTAAAAAATAAACCATTTAAAACACTAGCCAATAGGGGGGCGTGAACTCAGCTATGGTGGCTTAGTTTGTAAGCTCCTCTCAGTACAGAGGCTAATTGTGATATAGCCATCCTCAAAGGCAGTAATTTGTGACCAGTTTCGGGGGGAAACATCCAGACAACTAAAGCAGCCACTGGTTTGCTGAAAGCGAAGTAGCTGGCGATCGGATGTAGCTCCCTTGCAGAAGAGCAGGGGCATGTGACGCTGGAGCGACGGGCCTGCACAGAGCCACTACTTGAGAATATGCAGCATTGGCACATCCAGAGAATGACCAACATCAGGCAGAACAAGGTAACACAATTATCTGCTGCTCTGTCTGCGCTGCATTTGAGTTTGTATTAGGCCGCATGGGCCACAGACAGCGGATCCAAGATGGCGCCGGCTAGCAAACAAGCAGCTTTTTCCCCTCACGGGGCTGGATTAAAATTTGCCAAGGAGACATAACATCTGAAGGGTAATGAGTCTATCAAGCACAGAATATTGAAACACAGGTGGAGTGTGAATACTTTGGGGATCACTATTCATAAAATTAAGTGGTGGAAAGAATGATGTGAGATCATTGCTATGCAGCATTATTTGAGCATACAAAGTTTATCCTGGGTCTGTGTGTCTGGGGGTATAGGTGGGCCCGAAATATACTCTTACTCAGCCAAGAGGCATTGAGCAATTGGGAGGAAAATCCCATTTAAGTTTATATCAATTATAAGGGGGGCGTAGTTGACTAGCCCCGGCTTATATAAAGCTAAAATTTCAAATTTTGCATTAAAATACCTTAATAACCCCACCAAAACCCACAAGGGTCAGATTAAAAATATTGAACAGAAAACCTGCAAAAGGGGAGAAACCCCCTAAACCGGTCAATGTGAACTCGTTCTTTAAATCTTCTCAGAGCCTCAAAAAGATAAATATAGCAGAATTAGTTTCAGAAGAGCAAGAAGAATCAGAAACCATACACATGGAAGAAGAATTAACGCCAGTAACAAAGGCTGACTTGAAAGACTTAGGGGGGTAGTTATCAACATGTCAACTTTCCTGCCTTCGTCGGCCCAATATGCCCGCCTAAGCTCGCCTCACATCGCCGCCGCGGACCTGAAAAAATTTGCCTAAGTTATCAAGTAAAGCTGTCAAAAAGCCACGGGGCGATGAGCAGCAAACTGTGAGAGTTATCACTCATCCGATCTCGCTGCTCTTCAGCTGTTTGACAGCTTTCTTGCTAGCCTGTCACTAAGCACTCACACTAAACTACACTGTTCTACCCCCTATACCGGCGCCCCCAGAGCCCCCCGCAACTAAATAAAGTTACTAACCCCTAAACCGCCGCTCCTAGACACAGCTGCAAGTCTTATAAATGTATTAACCCCTAAACCGCCGCTCCCGGACACCGATGCCACCTACATTATACCTAGTAACCCCTATCCTGCCCCCCCCTATACCGTCGCCCTCTATAATAAAGTTATTAACCCCTATCCTGCTGATCCCGCACCTCGCCGCAAATAAAAAAATAGTTTAACCCCTAAACCGCCGCTCCCTGAACCCGCCGCAAGCTATATTAAATTTATTAACCCCTATCCTGCCCCCCCTACACCGTCTCCACCTATAATAAATTTATTAACCCCTATCCTGCCCCCCACTACACCGCCGCCACTGTAATAAAATTATTAACCCCTAAGTCTAACACTAACCCTAACACCCCCCTAACTTAAATATTAATTAAATAAATCTAAATAATATTTCTATTATTAACTAAGTTAATCCTATTTAAAACTAAATACTTACCTTTAAAATAAACCCTAATATAGCTACAATATAAATAATAATTATATTGTAGCTATTTTAGGATTTGTTTTTATTTTACAGGTACCTTTCAATTTATTTTAACTAGGTACAATAGCTATTAAATAGTTATTAACTATTTAACCCCTTAATGACCACAATGTACCCTGTATGTCACTGGTCCTTAAGGGGTTTTTCAGGACATAATAGCACAAGTCTAGCAAGAACACGCTATTAATGCACTCCCTCCAGCAGGCTTTGTGGAATAGATCAGTCTCAACGATGGTGGCAAGACCGCGCTATAAAACAATCAAGTCCCAAAAAAAGGCCAGTGACATACAGGGTACGTCACTGGTCCTTAAGGGGTTAATAGCTTACCTAGCTAAAATAAAGAGAAATGTACCTGTAAACTAAAAACTAACCTAAGTTACAATTACACCTAACACTACACTATACTAATAAATTATTCCTATTTAAAACTAAATACTTACCTGTAAAATAAACCCTAAGATAGCTACAATATAATTAATAATTACATTGTAGCTATCTTAGGATTTATATTTATTTTACAGGTAACTTTGTATTTATTTTAGCTAGTTAGAATAGTTATTAAATAGTTATTAACTATTTAATAACTACCTAGCTAAAAGAAATACAAAATTACCTGTAAAATAAATCCTAACCTAAGTTACAATTAAACCTAACACTACACTATCATTACATTAATTAAATAAATGAACTACAAATAACTACAATTAAATACAATTACATAAACTAACTAAAGTACAAAAAATAAAAAAAGCTAAGTTACAAAAAATAAAAAAAATAAGTTACAAACATTTAAAAAAATATTACAACAATTTTAAGCTACTTACACCTAATCTAAGCCCCCTAATAAAATAACAAACCCCCCCAAAATAAAAAAATGCCCTACCCTATTCTACATTAAAAAAAGTTCAAAGCTCTTTTACCTTACCAGCCCTTAAAAGGGCCTTTTGTGAGGGCATGCCCCAAAGAATTCAGCTCTTTTGCCTGTAAAAGAAAAATACAACCCCCCCAACATTAAAACCCACCACCCACATACCCCTAATCTAACCCAAACCCCCCTTAAAATAAACTAACACTAATCCCTTGAAGATCATCCTACCTTGAGTCGTCTTCACTCAACCGAGCAGCGATGGAACCGAAGAGGACATCCGGAGCGGCAGAAGTGATCATCCAAGGGGCGCTAAAGAAATCTTCCATCCGATGAAGTGATTCTCCAAGCGGCACTGAAGAAATCTTCCATCCGGGCGAGGTCATCTTCCAAGAGGCGCTGAAGAAGTCTTCTATCCGGGCGAGGTCATCTTCCAAGCCGGGTCTTGAATCTTCATCCCGCCGACGCGGAACATCCTTCTTTCCCGACGGACTACCGACGAATGAAGGCTCCTTTAAGGGACGTCATCCAAGATGGTGTCCCTTCAATTCCGATTGAAGGGACGCCATCTTGGATGACGTCCCTTCGGAATTAAGGTAGGAAAAATCTGATTGGCTGATTGAATCAGCCAATCAGATTCAAGTTCAATCCGATTGGCTGATCCAGTCAGCCAATCAGATTGAGCTCGCATTCTATTGGCTGATAGGGGGGGCAGATTAGGGGTTAATAAATTTAATATAGGTTGCGGCAGGGTCAGGGAGCGGCGGTTTAGGGGTTAAACTATTTATTTGCGGCGAGGTGCGGGATCGGCATTATATGGGTTAATAACTTTATTATAGAGGGCGGCGGTATAGCGGGGGCAGGATAAGGGGTTACT
Organism: Bombina bombina; assembly: GCF_027579735.1. Lineage (NCBI taxonomy): Eukaryota > Metazoa > Chordata > Amphibia > Anura > Bombinatoridae > Bombina > Bombina bombina. The sequence goes on along the minus strand of NC_069499.1, from coordinate 258,048,097 downwards.
AGGTATAATGTAGGTGGCGGTGGGCTCCGGAAGCGGCGGTTTAGGGGTTAATATGTATAGAGTAGCTTGGGGTGGGCTCCGTGAGCAGCGGTTTAGGGGTTAATCATTTTATTTAGTTGCGGCGGTGTAGGGGGGGACAGATTAGAGGTGTTTAGACTCGGGGTACATGTAAGGGTGTTAGGTGTAGACAGCTCCCATAGGAATGAATGGGATGTCTGGCAGCAGCGAACTTGTACTTTCGCTATGGTCAGACTCCCATTGATTCCTACGGGATCCGCCGCCTTCAGGGTGGCGGTTTGAAAACCAGGTACGCTGGGCCGTAAAAGTGCCGAGCGTACCTGCTAGATTTTTGATAACTAGCAAAAGTAGTCAGATTGTGCCGCAATCTGGAGTGACGTAAGAATCGATCTGTGTCGGACTGAGTCCGGCGGATCGAAGTTTACGTCACAAAATTATACTTTTGCCGGTCTCAAGCCTTTGATAACTAAGGCGAATCAGCCTCGCTACAAATACGCTGCGGAATTCCATCGTATTTGAGGTTGACGGCTTGATAACTACCCCCTTTAGTCTCCAAACAGGACATATAAGCAAATTTTGAAAATCTGTGGAACAAAATAGATAATATGCACACAGCTGTGACTAACAGTCTTTCTGAGATCAAAACTGAAATTGCTGATCTGGGAAGACGGATCGACTCCTTGGAAGAGCATACAGATACCATAACAGAAGATTTCGATGAAATGTCCCAGTCGGTGGCCTTCCAACACTAGGGATGGGGGAATGTGTAAATTTTCGAATTTCGAATGTAGAACAAATGTTATTACCGAAATTCGTATTATAAATCCGAATGTTGATATTCTATAATCGAATGTTATTTACAGTTTTCGAATGTCACTTTCGAATTCGAATGTTTATAATTATATCGAATGTCCACATTCGAAATTTCGAATTTAACATTCTATTTAACAAAATATTCACCTCCAGTCTTTAATAAAATCTAGATTATTAAATCAACAAGGCTATCATAATCCGAATTTTATGGCAAGACAGGAGGCTTCATATTTTATGCATTTTTAACGCCCAGAAAGGACGGACTGGAATGCGTGAGAAACTGGTTTGAAATAGAATTGAGAAAAAGTAGAGGCAGAAGACCAATCTGCCAGAAAGGCACTGGAAGCCGCAGCTCCTCTGACAGAATGAGCCCCAAAAGAGGGGGAAACTCCCAACTCTGTCATAAGCCATCGAACCCATTTCACCAAGGATGACTTAGTCCAGTGGGAAATGGAAAAAGAAATTCCTTCAGGAGAAAAAGAGATGGAATGAACATCCAGGGCCCTGATGTCAGAGACTCGACGAAAAGAAATCAATTTTGCAGATAGCTGCTTAAGGGAAAGCAAAGAGTTATTGGGCCAATCTCTATGAAAAGATAAAACAAGATTGACATCCCAAAGGCTAGAATAACGAGATTGGGGAGGATTCTTAAGATGAATGGCTTTAAGAAGATGATAGACTAAAGGGTGTTTGCCCAGAGGGACATTTTCAAAGGGAAGATGCCCCGCAGAAATGGCTGAACGACAAAGATAAGATTAATAGTTTGATAGGCCTTACCCTGCAAAAAAAATCTGTAAGAAAATTCACAATCATGGGAGGAGAGGAAGAAAAGGGATCAACATTCCGTCCCATGCACCAACAAACCCAGACTGCCCAGGCTGAAGCATAAGATTTCCTAGTACCTGGGGCTCAAGATTCATGCAAGAGGAGGGAAGCCTCTCGCGAAATGCCCTCGGAGGATCAGGATCCCCTAAAATCTGCCAAGCCAGAAGGTTCAGATGGCCTTAGATCAAGAGAGGATGCGGGAGATCCTGTGCGTCCACAAGGAGATTGGGGAGGTTGGTAAGAAGGTGAGGGGGCCGAACACATCTCCAGAAGGGCAACAAACCAAGGTTGGGCTGGCCACCAAGTGGTCAACGTCAGAAATCGTTGTACACTCAAAATGGTCCTCACCAGAAGAGCAAAAGGAGGGAAGGCGTAAGCCCTGAGAAAAGGCCAAACTTGCAGAAAAGCATCCACTCCCTCGCTGTCTGGGTCAGGGAGCCAGCTTACAAATCTTGGTAACTGGTGGTTGGTCCGAGATGCGAAAAGATCCACTGAAAGGGGTCCAAAGATGCAATTGATTTCTAAAAAAACTTGAGGGTTCAGCATCCAGTCGCTGGAATCCCTCCAGTGACGAGAAAACAAGTCCGCTGTTAGGTTGGAAACGCCCGGTATAAAGTGGGAGCGGACAGAAATCCTGCTCTCCAAACAAAACCGATAAAAATGGGACGTTAAGTCTGATAAGCTTTCGAGCGAGTCCCATCTAGTCGGTTGATATAATGTACAGCTGAAAAATTGTCCATACGTAACAGAATGCAACAATCGGTCATATTTTGTTTTAAAAACTGTGAATGGCAAAAGAGTCGGCTAATAATTCCAAGCAATTTATGTGAAGGTTGGAGTCCTTCACAGTCCAAGGGCCGCCAGTAGAGGATGTACCATAAGAGGCACCCCATCCTAAAAGGCTTGCATCGGAAGAGAGAATAAAGTTTGAGGAAGATCCGAAAATCGCTCTCCAATTCCAAGCCTCCATGTGCTGCAGCCACCAAGACATCTCCGACCAAACTTCGTTCGTCAGAAAAATCTGTTGTTGGTAGGAACGGAACACTCGAAAAGATTGAATCTTCAACCGCTGCATGGCACGGTATTGAAGGGGAGCTGGAAATATGGCCTGGATTGAAGAGGAAAGGAGGCCAATGATCCTCGCCAATTGGCGGATGGAGATGGAAGTGGCCCTTAGATCTGATTGAATCTCTGCTTACATACAATCTATCTTCTCTTGTGGAAGGAGAAGATGACCAAGGGTAGAATCTATGGAGAATGCCAGAAACTCCGCAAGTTGTAGAGGGGAAAGGCTAGACTTCTCTTTGTTGATTATAAAACCCAGGGAGGAGAGGACTGCCAAAGGTGGTCTGCCCATCTGAACTGAAGATACTTCCGACAGAGAGGGGCCACCGGCACAGTTAAATAAGCGTCCTTCAAGTCCAAATGAACCATCCAATCGTTCAGACGGAGGAGGTCTTTCAGTATATGGATGCCCTCCATTTTGAAGTGGCGGTATACTACAAAAAAGTTGAGGTCCCTCAAGTTGATCACAGGACGAAAACCTCCTGACTTTTTTGAGACCAGGAAGAGATTGCTCAGGAAGCCTGGAGGAGAATTCTGTGAAACAATTTCTATAGGTCCTTTTGAGAGGAGGGATAAGACTTCTTCTTTGATGAGGTTATGTCCTTCCACAGACAGACGTAAGGGATTGGGGAGTTGGGATTGGAAGGGAGGGCAAATTAATTCTATGACAAAACCCTGAACAGTTTGGAGAACCCAGGGATCTGCAGATAGAGACAACCAATTTTGGAAAAAATGGGTGACTCTGCCTGCAAACGGCAAGTGGGAAGAAGGATGGGGACTCACCTTGGTTGATGTTAGGAAGGGCTGAAGGAATTTGTGAGGTCGATCGTCTGGGTCCCGCAGGTCTGGCTCTGAATGGGAACATGGTTCTGTGATATTCTGGTGGATATTGAGGTTGGTAGTATCCTGGTGGGTACTGAGATTGATTAAGGTCCATGAACTGGTGTTAGCCAAAATTTTAGCGGCCGGGCAGATGACCTCTGTATCTGCCGGCCCTGGCAAAAACCCGTCTGGGTTGGAAAATCTTTATGAGGGAGGCTTGAATTTTATCAATTGATGTGAAGAAATAAATATATAAATTTAATGGAAAATAAAGAATTCCCTAACTAGGGAATACATATGAGTAATTAAACTAAAATAAACATATATGGGACTAATATATAAAATATAAATATATAAATTAAAACATGAGGAAAGAAAAATATCACCTGCTGAATGGAAGGCAGCAAAGGAAAGAGGAAGATATTTACTGTTGTTGTGGGATTATATTATCTGCTTGTTGCTGATTGGTTGTTTTTGTTTCTATGTTATTGTTCTTTGCTGCTGTTTTGGAAGTCAGTAAAGATTATGCATAAAATATGAAGCCTCCTGTCTTGCCATAAAATTGGCTTTTGGGATGTTCTGAGATCTAAAAGGGCCCTAGCACACACACAGTTATGCAAAAATATTAGGAAAATGTATAAATATGGGGAATGGTCCTCTTTCAAATCAGGTTTCAAATTCTCAAGTACCAATATAAATGGTGACTATTTGACCTGCAATGGGTTCAACAACATGCATATGGAACATATGGGGTAGGAAGATTGTTAGCAATGGGTAAACTGTAGCAGGCTTTAAAGGGACAGTCTAGTGAAAATTAAACTTTCAGGATTTAGACAGAGCATGTAATTTTAAGCAACTTTCTAATTGACTCCTGTTATCAATTTTTCTTCGTTCTTTTGGTATCTTTATTTGCAAAAGTAAAAATGTAAGCTTACTTGCCGGACCATTTTTGGTTCAGCACCTGGCTAGCGATTGCTGATTGGTGGCTACATTTTAATTGCAATGGCTGGAATCTATTTGAATACGTTGTAAATACTGAGTTTGGGGTTTTAAGGGGAAGAGTAAATTACTTTTGTTTTTTTCTACATTTAAGTCCAGATTACAATTGGTACCGAGATGCGCTAACTTCATTACTTTGGGTATTGCGACTGAGCTAACTTCTTCTCCCCATAGACTTCTATGGAGCACGCTGAAAAAAAGAAAAAAAAATCAGTTATCGCTTGCACGCTAACCCGACACTGTGCTAGAACTAAAGCGCTAAACCAGAAGGTGTTAGGAATACTTTTACTATGTTTATTAGATATAATGAGGTCTATTTATCAAGCCGTCAACCTCAAATACACTGGAATTCCACAGCGTAATTGTGGCGAACCTGATTCGCCTTATTTATCAAAGCCTACAGACCGGCAAAAGTTGAAATTTGTGACGTAAAATACGACCCGCCGGTCTCAGTCCGACACAGATCGATGCTTACGTCACTACAGATGTTTCGACTGCAAATTCGGCACTATCTGACTAGTTTTGCTAGTTAACAAATAACTACCAGGTACGCCCGCCACTATTGTGGCCCAGCGTACCTGCTTTTCAATCCGCCGCCCTGGAGGCTCATGTTCGCTGCTGCCCGATACCCCATTGATTTCTATGGGAGAATAATAGTAACGTTTACACCTAACACCCTAACATAAGCCCTGAGTCTAAACACCCCTAATCTGCCGCCCTGTCACCGCCGCCACCTACATAATGTTATTTACCCCTAATCTGCCACCCCGACAATGCCGCCACCTACTTTTACTAGTGGTGTTCCTCAGGGGTCAGTTCTGGGGCCTGTTTTGTTTAACATATTTATCTGTGATATCAGCAAAGGGCTACAGGGGAAAGTATGTCTGTTTGCAGATGATACAAAAATTTGTAACAGAGTGGATGTTTCAGGGGGGTAGACAAAATGAGAAGTGATATACAACAATTGGAGGATTGGACAAACGACTGGGATCTAAAGTTTAACACAGCAAAGTGTAAAATAATGCATCTAGGGAGGAAAAATCCAAATGTTAATTACAGACTCAATGACATTTTACTGACTGTTACAGATGAGGAACAGGACTTGGGAATTATTATTTCAGATGATTTAAATCTTAGTAAACAATGTAGTAATGCAGCAAGTAAGGCTAGCAGAATGCTTGGATGTATTGGTAGAGGTATTTGCAGCAGAAATAGTAAGGTTCTTATGACACTTATGCCAGAACTGTGTGCAGTTCTGGAGGCCATATCTTCAGAATGATATTAACAAACTTGAATCTGTGCAAAGGAGGGCTACAAAAATGGTACATGGTCTAAAAATTAAAACTTACCAGGATAGGCTCAATGACCTAAATATGTATATCTTAGAGGAGAGAAGGGAAAGAGGTGATATGATAGCAACTTTCAAGTACATTAAAGGGCTTAGTAAAACTGAGGCTGTGGGTATTTTACATAAAATGGAAAATTCAAGAACAAGGGGTCATGAGCTCAAGCTAAAGGGTAGTAGATTTAGGAGTAATTTGAGGAAGCACTACTTTACAGAAAGAGTGATTGATTTATGGAATAAAAAGGTAGTAGCGACAAAAACTGTGGGGCACTTTAAAAATGCATGGGACAAGCATAAGGCTATCCTACAAACTAGATAAGTTTATACTGTTAGGTAATATTGGGCAGACTTTCTGGGACTATGGCTCTTATCTGCCGTCAATATCTATGTTTCTAACCCCTAAACCCCTGGCCTCCCACATCAGTTCCACTTACTAAACCTATTAACCCATAAACCTAACAACCCGCTAACTTTATATTAAATATTAAATCATCCCTATATTATAATAAATTTAAACTTACCTTTAGATTTAAATTAAACTATATTAAACTTAATTAACCTACCCTAACTATTATCCTACAATTACATTAAACTATATTAAACTATTAATTAATCTACCCTAACTGTTAACTAAAATTACATTAAAATTAAATTAACTATATTATATATTTAAAAACCTAACCCTACTCAAATAATTTAAATCTACTATTAAAAATTACAAAGTTACCAAAAACTAACAACTAAGTTACACAAAATAACAAACACTAAGTTATAAATAAAAATAAACACTGTTACACAAAATAAAAAATAAATTATCAAAGATTTAAACTAATTACACCTAATCTAAGAGCTCTATGAAAATAAAAAAGCCCCCCAAAATAAGAAAAAACCCTAGCCTAAAATAAACTACCAATGGCCCTTAAAAGGGCCTTTTGCGGGGCATTGCCCCAAATAAATCAGCTCTTTTACCTGTAAAAAAAATACAAACAACCCCCAACAGTAAAACCCACCACCCACACAACCAACCCCCAAAATAAAATCCTAATCTAAAAAACCTAAACTCCCCATTGCCCTGAAAAGAGCATTTGTATGGGCATTGCCCTTAAAAGGGCATTTAGCTCTTTTTCAAAAGCCCAAACCCTAATCTAAAATTAAAACCCACCCAATAAACCCTTAAAAAAGGCTAACACTAACCCCCGAAGATCCACTTATAGTTTCTAAAGAGCCGACATCCATCCTCAACGAAGCGGCAGAAGTCCCCATCGAATCCAGCAGAAGTCTTCATCCAAGCGGACCGACATCTTCATCCAACCGGGCAGAAGTCTTCATCCAGATGGCATCTTCTATCTTCATCCATCCGGCATGGAGCGGCTCCTTCTTCAAGGCATCAGACGCGGAGCATCCTCTCCGTTCGAAGTCTTCTTTACAATGAATGTTCCTTTCAATGACATCATCCAAGATGGCGTCCCTTAGATTCCGATTGGCTGATAGAATTCTATCAGCTAATCGGAATTAAGGATGAAAAAATCCTATTGGCTGTTGCAATCAGCCAAAGGGATTGAGCTTTCATCCTATTGGCTGATCCAATCAGCCAATAGAATGCAAGCTCAATCCTATTGGCTAATTGGATCAGCCAATAGGATGAAAGCTCAATCCTATTGGCTGATTGCAACAGCCAATAGGATTTTTTCAACCTTAATTCCAATTGGCTGATAGAATTCTATCAGCCAATCGGAATCTAAGGGTCGTCATCTTGGATAATGTAATTTAAAGAAACATTCATTGTAAAGAAGATGTCGAACGAAGAGGATGCTCCCCGTCGGATGTCTTGAAGAAGGAGCCGCTCCGCACTGGATGGATGAAGATAGAAGATGCCGTCTGGATGAAGACTTCTGCCCGGTTGGATGAAGACGTCGGCCCGCTTGGATGAAGACTTCTGCCGGATTCGATGAGGACTTCTGCCGCTTCGATGAGGATGGATGTCGGCTCTTCAAAAACTGTAAGTGGATCTTCGGGGGTGAGTGTTAGATTTTTTTAAGGGTTTATTGGGGGGGGGGGTTAATCTTAGATTAGGGTTTGGGCGTTTGAAAAAGAGCTAAATGCCCTTTTAAGGGCAATGCCCATAAAAATGCCCTTTTCAGGGCAATGGAGAGCTTAGGTTTTTTTAGATTAGGTTTTTATTTGGGGGGGTTGGTTGTATGGGTGGGGGTTTTTACTGTTGGGGGGTGTTTGTATTTTTTTTTACAGGTAAAAGAGCTGTAATTTCTTTGGGGCAATGTTTATTGTAGGCTATGGTTTTTTTTTTTTATTTGGGGGGGGCTTTATTATTTTCATAGGGCTCTTAGATTAGGTGTAATTAGTTTAAATCTTTGATAATTTATTTTTTATTTTGTGTAACTTAGTGGGGGGGGGGTTTGTAACTTAGTGTTTGTTATTTTGTGTAACTTAGTTGTTAGTTTTTGGAAACTTTGTAATTTGTAATAGTAGATTTAAATTATTTGAGTAGGGTTAAGTTTTTAAATATATAATATAGTTAATTTAATTTGTAGTTTAATGTAATTTAGTGTAACAGTTAGGGTAGGTTAATTATTAGTTTAATATAGTTTAATTTAAATCTAAAGGCAAGTTTAAATTTATTATAAAATAGGGATGAGTTAATATTTAATATAAAGTTAGCGGATTGTTAGGTTTAGGGGTTAATAAGTTAATTTAGTTTTTTGGTGATGTGGGGGGCTGGCGGTTTAGGGGTTAATAGGTTTAGTAAGAGGTAGTGATGTGGGAGGCCAGAGGTTTAGGGGTTAATATGTTTAGTTAGTTGCGGCGTGGTCCGGGAGCGGCGGAATAGGGGTTAATACGTTTATTAGAGTTGCAGCGGTGTCGGCGAGCAGCGGGATAGGGGTTAATAACTTCATTTAGTTGCAGCGGGGTCCGGGAGCGGCGGGATAGGGGTTAAACATTTTAGTATAGTGGCATGTGTTTAGTAACAGGGTATAAATAAAGCTGGGAAAAAGCCAAATAGCAACGAGATCGATGACTGTTAGTTAACAACAGTCCGCTGCTCATCACCCTGTACTTGGTACACGGCTTTTTGACAGCTTTTTTGTTAAATATGGATAGAGTATTCAGGTCTATGGCCATGATGTTAGGCGATCTTAGGCGAGCATATTGGTGCCGTCGAATGCAAGTAAGTTGATGGCTTGATAAATAGGCCTCATTGTGTTTATAGATATATTTTTAGAAATATCTATTTAAAAATAAAAACAATAAAAATTCTAAATGAAGAACATAGGAATTTTAAGCATTGACATTAAAAACACATTAAAAATGAATAAAAATGATATAGCATATTTCAAGGTATTTGATTGGAAAGGGCTCAAAAGTGTATGTATATATGTATGCATGTGTGCACATACATATAAACACATGTATGCACATATATAGACAATGGGGCCAATTTATTATAATGTGAGCGGACATGATACAATGTAGCGTATCATGTCCGCCGCATATCGATAAATGCCGACAGCATACAGTGTCGGCATTTATCATTGCACAAGCAGTTCTGGTGAACGGCTTGTGCAATGCAGCCCCCTGCAGATTCGCAGCCAATCTGTGTTTACAGATATATTTTTAGAAATATCTATTTAAAAATAAAAACAATAAAAATTCTAAATGAAGAACATAGGAATTTTAAGCATTGACATTAAAAACACATAAAAAATGAATAAAAATGATATAGCATATTTCAAGGTATTTGATTGGAAAGGGCTCAAAAGTGTATGTATATATGTATGCATGTGTGCACATACATATAAACACATGTATGCACATATATAGACAATGGGACCAATTTATTATAATGTGAGCGGACATGATACAATGTAGCGTATCATGTCCGCCGCATATCGATAAATGCCGACAGCATACAGTGTCGGCATTTATCATTGCACAAGCAGTTCTGGTGAACGGCTTGTGCAATGCAGCCCCCTGCAGATTCGCAGCCAATCAGCTGCTAGCAGGGGGTGTCAATCACCGCTGCTTCATAACTGCTGTTTCATAACTGCTGTTTCCGGTGAGCCTGAAGGTTCGTGCGGAAACAGGGGCATCAAGCTCCATTCGGTATGCGGAAAAGGAGCTGTCGATATGTACATATGTCTGGGAAAAGACAAGGCTAAGATCAAGTAGATATACATTCAATAATTGCCTGGGTCCAGATATTAGTCGTTTGTACACCAATATATGCACATGATATAATGTGAACTATAAATTTCTAGGAGAGAGGCATTTAGCTGGTGCAAGTATATAGTATATAGCTGATATTCCTATTCATGTGGAGCAAGTTCTCTAGTCCTCCAGGTTAGCATTAATGGTGGACAAGCCACTTCAGGCATAAGTTAAGTTGCAGGATACCTTTATGCATAACGCCGGTGGGGGCCCACTATCCCGGCCGCGAACAGCGGGGTCCCCATTCACCACCGCTAAAAGCAACAAGATAAGGCTATATGATAGTAGAGTTGCTGTTTCTGAATAGGTGAGGCTATAAATGGCTATTACAGAGATATATATGATTGAAACTCTTATAATAATCTAAAGTCCAGCATACATATACAGAAAAAGTGGTAGCAATAAGTAGAATCCATATTTCACTGTTATAATAAACCATTAACCAGTAAAAGTAGTGGAACTTTATGACAATACATTATCATAATCATGCATTACTTGACAAAAATACTACCGTTGAATTCACAATCATGAACACATAGTAGTTGTAGGTCCAAGCCATATTTAGTTCATACAAATCTATAGGTCTCTGCTATAGTATCTATAACAAGCTGTTACTTGGTGAGGAAAAAGAAAGACAAGAAAACTTTATAACTAAGCATTATCATATTCATGCGTTATCCAATAAAAAGAAGAAAAACCTCTGCTACGTATCTTATAATTATGAGCAAATATTACTTAAGAGTCCAGGCCACCCTAATTTGACCAAAGAATGTTCACAGAGTCCGTGTAGCTTAAAGTGCATAGGGAGTTGTAAGGAGTTAACTACACATCTCCTTGTCTCTCAAATGTGCTGCTTACTAACCTATACCAGTCTTCAACACAGTGGAGCAGGACTTGGGGTGAAAGTGACTTCTCAAGACAAACTAGAGTTCCGTAGCAGGCTATGCTCCATAAAATGCGGGACCGCTGCTGTGTTATTCACCTCACTAGGCAGTCGCCCAATCATTCTTGAGGTTGTCATATCTGCTTGCAGAAGTGGAGCATCCGCAGACCCGGTATCATACTGGGCTCCTTGTTTCTTTAGGGCAGCATATCGATCCGCAACTATTATAGGGGTTAACTGTAAGGCATCAGGGAGTCGGGTTGTGATACCGGTGTTTACCTCCATCTCTACAGGACTCGCATCAGCGCCCAGTATCAGCGTTCTCTCCCGGAGGCACGCATCTGTCAGAGGTAACTCACTCTGCTCTATTACTAAGACGTTCTCCTCCTTTGTATGTTCTGGGCTAGGTGGTAGCGCAATCACTATGCCTGCGCCGTGTTGCGGGACTGTGTCGCCATCTTTTCCCCATGCTGCACTTAATGCTCTTGTGAGACGGGCGAAATGTTCCTCAAAGATGTTGGCGATCCGCTCAAGCAAAATTGCGTCCTCCATCTGGTATGCTTAATAAAGTAATCCCCACTATAGATGGGCAGGATCTGTACTCTCAAAGTACCTCTTAACGACAGAGGCCCGAAGGTGCTCCGCCGGGGGGTTTGTTAGGAGGCCTCGACCTCAGAAAGTCTCCAGTAAATTGTAGCTGCTTTTGCTCGGAGTAATAGTTAGTTTCAATTAAAGGGCTCCTTCAGATGAACCTCTTGAACTGTGTTTAACCAAGCGATGGTGTATATAAAAGTTGATTTTAGCCAGATTAGTGTAGAAGCCTTTAGCAGCTAGCAATTATGCAGCCTGTCATGGCCGCCGCCCGGAAGTTCCCCCCAGCACTTTCCATTTTAACAATATTTAAATTATATATTTTTTATTAAATATGTATATATGTGAGTTGTGAGGAGTTTAGGGTGTGTGGAAGTCAGGATGCAGAAATAGATATATTGAAAAATAGAAGCTTTGCTGAACAATTATCAAAAGAACAACTTGTAGTTTAAATTGAGGAACACAAAATCAGCAAGAATAAACATAGGCCCAAGGTTGAACACCAAAGTCCTGCTCACTTTTAGAAAACCTTAGTAGGTTGCAGTAACAAAGTCCAGTGGATTCAAATGCACAAATAGTGTAGTATACCTAGCGGGTACTGTTGGTGAGATTGTCATGGGATACCAGGTAGGTACAGCAGGCACAGCTGGTTTGAGGAAAGCTGTCACTAGTATAGCAGATACAGGAGACTCAGCAGGCACAGTGGGTACTGTTGGTGAGACTGGATACCAGGTAGGTATGCTTGGTTTTAGGAACAAGGTGAGCATACGCAGGTACAAGCTAAAAAAAAAAAGCTTGGCTATCTGGATCAAGATAAGCATACACAGGTAAGTATTCTTGACTTTCAGGAACAAGGAACTTCACCAAACTCAGGAACAGGGTTGTTACCACAATAACTCAGCCCAGAGTGATGGACTGAGTGAGCTTTTATAGGAACTCCCACACCTGAGACCTTCAGATGGGGGTTATGGTACTTAGGACATGGCCCATTTAAATCTAGGCAGTGTGCACCCACATATGCCTAGGAAGACAGCAGCAGCAGGAACCTAGCCCTGGCATTCCTCCATGTGGGAAGTAGAAGCCAGGACGGCAGACTTTGGCATCTCTCCAGAACCAGCAGCAGCGTTTCTGTTGAGGGTAAGTAGGTGACATGTGTAATACTTTATTATAATGTGTTTTGTAAAAAAAATGTTTTTTTAACCCTTACACTTTATTTCAGGTCTCAACTTGCATTTAATATTCTAGCGCATTTACAGCTTTCATTCTAGAGCAAACTGTATCTTTAAAGCAAGTTACCGATATCCATTGAAAGTATAAGTTGCTCCAGAGCGATGTCGGACGTGCTAACCCTTCTCTGGTAAACCCTTTTCTGGTAAACACGCTTTTCCATGGACTTGTAAGATGTGCGCTAATATAATCTTGGTCCAGCAATATTGCCTATTGCGACCCATGCTATCATTAGAACGCCACTGGTAATCTGGCCCTTAATTGTTACATTTTATTGAGCAGTATATCTTCTGTGATTTTATAACAATGGGAATAAAAGTTTGTTTTTGTCTATGTAGCGAGAATTAATGTGCTATGTAGATGCTCTTTTACTATTCCTTTCCTCTTGACTCACTTCTCACACAAACCAAAATCCACAGAGTGATAGAAAGCCACTGTTTGGCTATGAGTAAGGCTTAGGCCAAAACGCGTAAGCCATTCACTAGTTGCCTTGCACATTTTTTTTTGTCTCTGCTGTTTTACCCGGGGGTAGATACCCCTCACTACGATGCTACATATTTGTCAATAAATGTATTTTGCTGCCTATGCTCAAGTGCTTCTCGTTCTTCTAGGATAGAAAGCCACGTCTTTAAAGAGGCAAACCTCTTAAATGAATAACCATCCAGCTCGGATGGACATAACAATGACTAACATGTAACGGTATTGGTCCTATTTTGGGGTTTTGGCACTCTAAAGAGGCCTTTATCACACACTCACCATAAAATCTATTATATTCTGCATTTAAAAAATAGGAATTGTATGTCCTTATTGCTGTTAAGTCATCTTGTTGCAACCTCTAACCTCATATCTTCGCCTTTCTAGACAAACACTTACCAAGTGAAATACCCCTCCCCAGAGGGGGCGTGGACCTATTCCACACCTATAAAATGATCACATAACTACCTATCCCCATTCCTAGTTTTGTCCACCAGACAATCAATAGAACGAGTTCCCTATCTAGATTCTTATGTTTAGTGAGGCATTTTTAAGGCTTTTTATATCCCACCAGGTTATGCACACTTTACTCTCCTGTTCTAAAGGCAGATTTGTTATCACAGGGGCTCATGCTAGTAAGCTTCCAGCTATGCTGAGGGTCATTCCTTTGGGTGCCGACATTTTTTCCCAGGTTTAGAACCCATCGGTAATGGTCAGGTGTGCATGAGCATTGTTTCCATGTGGCAAAATATATTTGCAGTGAATATTATATGACTGCACCGACAGTTCTTATTTCTCATTTATTGTAAAGAAGGATGTGTTTTCAGAATACAAAATGGCAGAAGGGGTCTCTCCTTGCCTTTTCACAGGCTCACTGATTTTATGATTTTGGAAGCTTGGGTTATTTGATGCCCCAGATGTAGACAGCATGGATTCTAAGGTATGATATAGAGCTATACTCTTTGTGAATTTTTATACTATATAAGTTTATCCAAAGCTATGATTTTGTAAGTTATATTACTATACACAAGCTATGGCTTTGTGACTTATTTCTTACACAAACATATACAATATATGTTTTTGAAAACTATCTTATTGCATAAGCTTACAAAAAACAAAACAAGCTTATCTGCGACTCCTAGAAGGTATGCAGTGATTCTCTCACACATGGTTGTATACAGTAGTAAAGAAAAACAGAATTTATGCTTACCTGATAAATTTCTTTCTCTTGTGATGTATCGAGTCCACGGATTCATCCATACTTGCGGGATATTCTCCTTCCCTACAGGAAGTGGCATAGAGAGCACCCACAGCAGAGCTGTCTATATAGCTCCTCCCTTAGCTCCACCCCCAGTCATTCGACCGAAGGCTAGGAAGAAAAAGGAGAAACCATAGGGTGCAGTGGTGACTGAAGTTTTTTAAATAAAAATATACTACCTGTCTTAAATAGACAGGGCGGCCGTGGACTCGATACATCACAAGAGAAAGAAATTTATCAGGTAAGCATAAATTCTGTTTTCTCTTGTAAGATGTATCGAGTCCACGGATTCATCCATACTTGTGGAATACCAAAGCTTTAGGACACAGATGAAGGGAGGAAAAAGACAGGTTCCTTAAATGGAAGGCAACACTGCTTGTAGAACCTTTCTCCCAAAAATAGCCTCCGAAGAAGCAAAATAATCGAATTTGGAAAATTTGGAAAAAGTATGAAGCGAAGACCAAGTCGCCGCCTTACAAATCTGTTCGACAGAAGCCTCATTTTTAAAAGCCCATGTGGAAGCCACTGCTCTAGTAGAATGAGCAGTAATTCTTTCAGGAGGCTGCTGGCCAGCAGTCTCATAAGCCATACGGATGATGCTTTTCAGCCAAAAACAAAGAGAGGTAGCCGTAGCCTTTTGACCTCTCCACTTACCAGAATAGACAACAAACAATGAAGATGTTTGACGGAAATCTTTGGTTGCTTGTAAGTAGAACTTTAAAGCATGAACCACATCAAGATTGTGCAACAGACGTTCCTTCTTTGAAGAAGGATTAGGACACAGCGAAGGAACAACAATTTCCTGATTGATATTCCTATTAGAAACAACCTTAGGAAGGAATCCAGGTTTGGTACGTAAAACCACCTTATCTTCATGGAAAATAAGATAAGGTGAGTCACACTGTAAAGCAGATAACTCAGAAACTCTTAGAGCCGAAGAGATAGCTACTAAAAACAAAACTTTCCAAGATAGAAGCTTAATATATATGGAATGCATAGGTTCAAATGGTACCCCTTGAAGAACTTTAAGAAACAAGTTTAGGCTCCATGGCGGAACAACAGGTTTAAATACAGGCTTGATCCTCACCAAGGCCTGACTAAACGCTTGAACGTCTGGGACATCTGCCAGACATTTGTGTAAAAGAATAGACAAAGCAGATATTTGTCCCTTTAAGGAACTAGCTGATAATCCCTTCTCCAATCCTTCTTGGAGAAAGGACAAAATTCTTGGAATCCTAATCTTACTCCATGAGTAACCCTTGGATTCACACCAACAAAGATATTTGCGCCAAATCTTATGATAGAGTTTCCTGGTGACAGGCTTTCTAGCCTGAATCAGGGTATCAATGACCGACTCAGAGAAACCACGCTTTGATAGAATCAGGCGTTCAATCTCCAAGCAGTCAGATGCAGAGAAATTAGATTTGGATGCTTGAATAGACCTTGGATTAGAAGGTCCTGCCTCATTGGCAGAGTCCACGGTGGAACAGATGACATGTCCACCAGGTCTGCATACCAAGTCCTGCGTGACCATGCAGGCGCTATCAGAATCACTGAAGCTCTCTCCTGCTTGATTCTGGCAACCAGATGTGGGAGGAGAGGAAATGGTGGAAATACATAAGCCAGATTGAAGGACCATGGCACTGCTAGAGCATCTATCAGTACTGCCTGGGGATCCCGGGACCTGGACCCGTAACGCGGAACTTTGGCGTTCTGTTGGGACGCCATCAGATCCAATTCTGGTGTGCCCCATAGCTGAGTCAGCTGGGCAAATACCTCCGGATAGAGCTCCCACTCCCCCGGATGAAAAGTCTGACGACTTAGGAAATCCGCCTCCCAGTTCTCTACCCCTGGGATATGGATTGCTGAGAGATGGCAAGAGTGATCCTCCACCCATCAGATAATTTTGGTTACCTCCATAATCGCTAGAGAACTCTGTGTCCCTCCTTGATGATTGATATAGGCTACAGTCGTGATGTTATCCGACTGAAATCTGATGAATTTGGCCGAAGCGCGTTGAATATCGCTCTCAGTACTAGAATGTTTATCGGGAGGAGAGATTCCTCCCGAAACCATAAGCCCTGTGCTTTCAGGGATTTCCAGACTGCAACCCAGCCTAGCAGGCTGGCATCTGTCGTTACTATGAGCCACTCTGGCCTGCGGAAACATATTCCCTGAGACAGGTGGTCCTGAGACAACCACCAGAGAAGAGAATCTCTGGTCTCTTGGTCCAGATGCAGTTGAGGAGATAAATCTGCATAATCCCCATTCCACTGTTTGAGCATGCATAGTTGCAGTGGTCTGAGGTGTAGCCGGGCATAAGGAACTATGTCCATTGCCGCTACCATAAGTCCGATTACCTCCATACACTGAGCCACTGATGGCTGAGGTATGGAATGAAGTGCTCGGCAAGTTTTGATTTTCTGACCTCCGTCAGAAATATTTTCATTTCTACCGAGTCTATCAGAGTCCCTAGGAAGGAAACTCTTGTGAGAGGAACGAGAGAACTCTTTTTATGTTCACCTTCCACCCGTGAGATCTCAGAAAAGCCAACACAATGTCCATGTGAGACTTGGCTAGCTAGAAAGTCGACGCCTGAATTAAGATGTCGTTTAGATAAGGCGCCACTGCTATACCCCGCGGTCTTAGAACCGCCAAAAGGGACTCTAGCACCTTTGTGAAAATTCTGTGAGCCGTGGCCAACCCGAAGGGAAGGGCCACAAACTGGTAATGCCTGTCCAGAAAGGCGAATCTGAGGAATTGATGATGATCTCTGTGAAAAGGGATGTGTAGATATGCATCCTTTAAGTCCACGGTAGTCATATATTGACCCTCCTGGATCAGAGGAAGAATAGTCCGAATAGTCTCCATCTTGAAAGATGGTACTCTGAGGAATTTGTTTAGAATTTTGAGATCCAAGATTGGTCTGAAAGTTCCCTCTTTTTTGGGAACCACAAACAGGTTGGAGTAGTAAAAACGTAGCCCTTGTTCCGCTCTTGGAACTGGGCGAATCCCTCCCATGGTATGTAGGTCTTCTACACAGCGTAAGAACGCCTCTCTCTTTGTCTGGTTTGCAGACAATTGAGAAATGTGAAATCTCCCCCTGGGGGGAGTCTTTGAAGTCCAGAAGATATCCTTGGGACACAATTTCTAAAGCCCAGGAATCATGAGAGTCTGCCCCCTACTAGATCCGATCCCGGATCGGGGGCTACCCCTTCATGCTGTCTTAGAGGCAACAGCAGGCTTCTTGGCCTGTTTACCTTTGTTCCAAGCCTGGTTAGGTCTCCAGACTGACTTGGATTGGAAAGAATTCCCCTCTTGCTTTGCTGCAGGGGAAGCTGAAGCGGGACCACCCTTGATGTGCTGAAAGGAACGAAATTATTTTGTTTGGTCCTCATCTTATTTGTTTTATCCTGAGGGAGGGCATGGCCTTTCCCTCCAGTGATGTCTGAAATAATTTCTTTCAGTGCAGGACCGAATAGGGTCTTTCCTTTGAAAGGGTTGTTCAACAATTTAGATTTTGATGACACATCAGCAGACCAGGACTTAAGCCATAACGCCCTGCGTGCTAAAATGGCAAAACCTGAATTCTTTGCCGCTAATTTAGCCATTTGGAAAGCGGCATCTGTAATTAAAGAATTAGCCAACTTAAGGGCCTTAATTCTATCCATAATATCCTCTAATGGAGTCTCCACCTGGAGAGCCTCTTCTAGAGCCTCAAACCAGAAATCAGCTGCAGTAGTTACAGGAACAATGCATGCAATAGGTTAGAGAAGAAAACCTTGATGAACAAAAATTTTCTTTAGGAGATCCTCTAAGTTTTTATCCATAGGATCTATGAAAGCACAACTGTCTTCGATAGGTATAGTTGTACGCTTAGCAATAGTAGAAATATCTCCCTCCACCTTAGGAACAGTCTGCCACGAGTCCTGTATGGTGTCAGATATGGGAAACATTTTCTTAAAAACAGGAGGGGGAGCGAACGGAATACCTGGTCTATCACACTCCTTAGTAACAATAGTCACAATCCTCTTAGGGACTGGAAAAACATCAGTGTAAACAGAAACCTCTAAGTATCTGTCCATTTTACACAATTTCCTTGGGACCACTATAGGGTCTCAATCGTCTAGAGTAGCTAATACCTCCTTGAGCAATAAGCGAAGGTTTTCAAGCTTAAATTTAAAGGCTGTCATATCAGAATCTATCTGGGGAGCGTCTTTCCTGTATCAGAAATCTCTCCCTCAGATAACAAATCCATTACCCCTACTTCAGAACATTGTGAGGGTATATCGGATACGGCTACTAAAGCGTCAGACGGCTCAGCATTTATTCTTAACCCAGAGCTGTCACGCTTTCCTTGTAAACCAGGCAGTTTAGAGAAAACCTCTGTGAGGGTTTTATTCATAACTGTGGCCATGTCTTGTAAAGTAAATGAATTAGACGCACTAGAGGTACTTGGCGTAACTTGTGCGGGCGTTACTGGTTGTGACACTTGGGGGTCGATCCGATAAAAATCGTCGCCCGCAAAAGCTGGCGACTCCAATATTTGCGCGGGTTTGGTATCCTATATACGGCGTAACATAGAAGTTACGCGCGTATATTTCTGCCGTCGCCCGTAGTTTTTTGGGCCATAGGCAGGTATACCAAACCCGCGCAGTTTGGTATCCAATATACAGCGTAAGGACTTACGTGGCGAAAATTGAGAAATCTTACTCCATTTTCACCTCGCCACAAAAAGCAGCCGTAAGAAGCCTTACGCTGACTATTGGAGCCCTGTAACTCTCTAAACTAGCTGCTAAATAAACCTAACACCTAACGCATGCGCAATGTCTATCTAACTGTCAACCGCGATCTGCTAAATAAAACCTAACACCTAACGCATGCGCAACCAATCAGCCAATCAGATTGAACTTGAATCTGATTTGCTGATTCAATCAGCCAGATTTTTCTACCTTAATTCCGATTGGCTGATAGAATCCTATCAGCCAATCGGAATTCGACGGACGCCATCCTGGATGACGTCATTTAAAGGTACCTCATTCGTCGTTCAGTCGTCGGCCGGGATGGATGCTCCGCGTTGGAGGAGCGAAGATTGAAGATGCCGCTTGATGGAAGATGCTGCCCGATGGAAGAAGACTTTGCTGCCGCTTGGAGAAATACATCGCCGGGATGAAGAATTCTTCTTTGCCGCTTGATTGGACATCGCCCGGATCGGATGAAGAGTTCTGCCCGGTGGGGTGAATACAAGGTAGGGAGATCTTCAGGGGGTTAGTGTTAGGTTTATTTAAGGGGGGGTTGGGTTAGATTAGGGGGTATGTGGGTGGTGGGTTGTAATGTTGGGGGGTGGTATTGTGTTTTTTTTTCAGGCAAAAGAGCAGTTTTCTTTGGGGCATGCCCCCACAAAAGGCCCTTTTAAGGGCTGGTAAGGTAAAAGAGCTTTGAACTATTTTTAATTTAGAATAGGGTAGGGAATTTTTTTTTATTTTGGGGGTTTATTATTTTATTAGGGGGCTTAGAATAGGTGTAATTAGCTTAAAAATCTTGTTATCTTTTTTTTATTTTTTGTAATTTAGTGTTTTTTTTTTTTTTGTAATTTAGTTTAGTTTATTTAATTGTATTTTTAGATAGATATTTGTAGTTTATTTAATTTATTGATAGTGTAGGTGTATTTGTAACTTAGGTTAGGATTTATTTTACAGGTAATTGGGTAATTATTTTAACTAGGTAGCTATTAAATAGGTAATAACTATTTAATAGCTATTATACCTAGTTAAAATAATTAACAATTTACCTGTAAAATAAATATAAACCCTAACATAGCTACAATGTAATTATTAATTATATTGTAGCTATTTTAGGGTTTATTTTATAGGTAAGTATTTAGATTTAAATAGGAATATTTTAATTAATAATATTAATATTAGATTTATTTTAATAAGACTTTAGTTAGGATGTTAGAGTTAGATAGGGTTATTATACTTAATATATATATATATACATATATATATAATATAATAACGATATTAACTATATTAACCCTAATATAATTAGGGTTAATATAGTTAATATAGCTGGCGGCGGTGTAGGGGGATGTAGATTGTAGGCAAAAGAGCAGTTTACTTTGTGACAAAGCCCCGCCAAAAGCCCTTTTAAGGGCTGGCAAAAGAGCTGAATTCTTTGGGGCATGCCCCGCAAAAAGCCCTTTTAAGGGCTGGCAAAAGAGCTGTTACTTTGGGGCAATGCCACGCAAAAAGCCCTTTTCAGGGCTATTTGTAGGGTTAGACTTAGGTTTAGTGGTAGGGATAGTTTAGTATTTTAGGGGTTAAATAATTTAATATAGATGGCGGCGGGGTAGGGGGATTAGATTAGGGGTTAATAATTTTAAAATAGATAGCGGCGGGGTAGGGGCTCACTTTAGGGGGTAGGTAAGGTAGATGGCGGCGGTGTTAGGGGCTCACTTTAGGGGGTTATAGATTTAATATAGCTGGCGGCGGTTTAGGGGTTAATAACTTTATTAGGTAGCAGCAGGCTCCGGGAGCGGCGGTTTAGGGGTTAATACATTTTTTATTGTTAGGATAGTGAGGGGGGATAGCGGATAGAGGGTTAGACGTGTCGGGCTATGTTAGTGAGGCGTGTTAGACAGTGCGGGTGATTTAGACTTTAGTCAGGTTTTGTAGGCGCCGGCAGTTTTTAACGTGCCATAAGTCACTGGCGACGCCAGAAATTTGTACTTGCGCAGATTTCTGGACATCGCTGGTTTATCCGACTTACTGCACGTTAGCATCTGACGGTGCCATATATGGGATAGCTCGAGTTGCGAGCTGAAACTGCGGCCGACGTGGGTTCCCTCGCTTGCGCCGCAAACTACGATCTATATCGGATCGCGCCCTTGGGGAGAGCTAGATGCTAAACCCTTATTTCATTCTAACTGAGGATCATCTATTGCAATATTTTTAAGTGCTAAAATATGCTCTTTATAATTTATAGACATATCAGTGCAAGTGGGACACATTCTAAGAGGGGGTTCCACAATGGCTTCTAAATACATAGAACAAGGATTCTCCTTGGTGTCAGACATGTTAAACAGGCTAGTAATGTAACAAGCAAGCTTGGAAAATACTTTAATCAAAGTAAACAAAAACGGTACTGTGCCTTTAAGAGAAAAAAAGCTGCACAAACTCTGCGAAACAGTGTAAAAAAGCAGTTAACACAACAAAATTTTTACAGTAGCATCATAAAGCCTTAGTAACTTTGCACCACTATCCAAATAAACAATTAACCCCTTAATGTAAAAACCGGATTGAAAAAACTTCAAAACCGGTAAAATAACATTCAGCACCTTGCCACAGCTCTGCTGAGACGCCTACCTGCCCTTTAGGAATGATTTGTGGGGGGAAAAACCTCTTTGCAGCCCTCAAATACAGCAGGAATCTCTGGAGAAGTAGCTGGATGCTTCTGAGGTAAACTGCAACAGAAAATAGGCCCCACCCACCTCACTCGATGTTATGGGGCCTAAAAAACACCACAGAGTGTTTCTTAAACTAGCCATGTGGGTTAATAACCCTTAAACAAGCCACAAAGACACCTTAAAGTCCCTCAAAAACATTTTATTTGTAATTAAACCAAAACGTTTTTTCCTATTAGTGCCACCAGTAACTATGAGCCCTTTATGCAAGCTTGGATTCCTCTTTTACTGAATACAGCTTACCTTTCCCTCATGGGGATATTGCCAGCCTTTTCTAGAAATAGCACAGTCTGTCTAGAAAAAAATAGACTGAACATACTTCATATGCAGCTTAGTCTGCAAACTAACTGAACTGAAGTTTTCCTGTACTCTTCAGCCCTTGTGAGAACAGCAGTGGATCTTAGTTACAAAATGCTAAGATTATCATCCTCCTTGCAGAAATCTTCATCCCTTTTCTGCCAGAGAGTAAATAGTACACACCGGTATCATTTAAAATAACAAACTTTTGCTTGAGAAAATAAAAACTAACATTTTTGTCACCACACTCCTCTTTGCCCTTCCTAGCAGTTAAGCAGGCAGAGAGAATGACTGGGGGTGGAGCTAAGGGAGGAGCTATATAGACAGCTCTGCTGTGGGTGCTCTCTCTGCCACTTCCTGTAGGGAATGAGAATATCCCACAAGTATGGATGAATCCGTGGACTCGATATATCTTACAAGAGAAAAGGGGTTGTGTTTAGTGGCGCTCTGGTGGGAGCTAGAGGATGTTATTTGGCAATAATCAGATAGTAAAAAAGCAGATGTATAGAAAAGAATATTTAATTCATATGAAATACGTAAAATTAAAGAAGTGTATATGACAAATAAAATAATTGTCAGAATATGCATAAAAATGTTGTGGCCACAACTATAAAACAAATTTGAACCAAGAAAATACATACACAGTAAACATAAAAACGAGCTGCAGTTTAAAATGTAATTGAACACAATTAATAAGTGAAATTATAGCATAACTCTGTGACTCAAAACTGTTAAAATTAAAAAGTGTTGAGGTCGGTATATTCTATTTTCTTAATTCTATATTACCGTTCCATACATAGGCAGCTCACTAGGATTGAAATAAAAAAACTGGGGACTGATTTAAATGTTATATCAGCCACTTCCAGTACTTAAAAACTTTGCTTGGCACTTGAATAAGGTTAATATAAATGAATAAAATAGAATGTTGCTAATAGAGTGGTGAACAAAAGCTTTATATGATGTAAATAATTCCTTTAGGACAGTCAGCATTCTTTGCTGAATTGCAGTATATATAATTATACTCCAGGTGGTAAAAGAGTCTAGGGGCGCGATCCAATAAAGATCGTAGTTTGCGGCGCAACCGAGGGCCCGTAGTTTCAGCTCGCAACTCGAGCTATCCTATATACGCGCTGTCAGAGGCTAAAGTGCCGTAAGTCTGACAAACCAGCGATGTCCAGAAATCTGCGTAAGCACAAATTTCTGGAGTCGCCAGTGACTTACAGCACTTTAGAAACTGCCGGCGCCTACAAAACCTGACTAAATTAATAAATCTTCCGTACTGTCTAACACGCCTCCCAAACATAGCCCGACACGTCTAACCCTCTATCCGCTATCCCCCCTCACTATCCTAACAATAAAAAATGTATTAACCCCTAAACCGCCGCTCCCGGACCCCACCGCCAGCTATATTAAATCTATAACCCCCTAATGTGAGCCCCTACCCCGCCGCCATCTACCTTACCTACCCCCTAAAGTGAGCCCCTTACACCGCCTCCATCTACCTTACCTACCCCCTAAAGTGAGCCCCTTACACCGCCGCCATCTACCTTACCTACTCACTAAAGTGAGCCCCTACCCTGCCGCCATCTACCTTACCTACCCCCTAAAGTGAGCCCCTTACACCACCTCCATCTATTTTAAAAATATTAACACCTAATTTAATCCCCCTACAACTGGACCTGTGGTGGAGTCCAGAAACATAGGTCCCTAGTTATCAAGCCGTCAACCTCAAATACGCTGGAATTCTGCAGAGTATTTGTGGCGGGGCTGATTCGCCTAAGTTATCAAGCCCTACACACCGGCAAAAGTAGAATTTAGTGACGTAAGCTTCGATCCGCCGGGCTCAGTCTGACACAGATCGATTCTTATGTCACTCCAGATATTCCGCACACAAGTTCGGCACAATCTGACTACTTTTGCTAGTTATCAAAAAACTAGCAGGTACGCTCGGCACTTTTCCGAGCCAGCGTACCTGGTTTTCAAACCGCCACCCTGGAGGCGGCGGATCCCATAGGAATCAATGGGAGTCTGACCATAGCGAAAGTTCATGTTCGCTGCTGCCCGACATCCAATTGATTCCTATGGGAGATGTCTGCACCTAACACCCTAACATGTACCCCGAGTCTAAACACCCCTAATCTGCCCCCACTACACAGCCGCAACTAAATAAAGTTATTACCCCCTAAACCACCGCTCCCGTAGCCCACCGCAAGCTACATTATACATATTAACCCCTAATCTGTACCCCCCTACACCGCCGCAACTAAATAAAGTTATTAACCCCTAAACCGCCACTCCCGGACGCCTCCGCAACTATAATAAACTTATTAACCCCTAAACCGCCACATATCGGAGCCCACCGCCACCTACATAATACCTAATTAAGGTAGGAAAAATCTGATCGGAACAGCCAATAGAATGCGAGCTCAATCTGATTGGCTGATTGGATCAGCCAATCGGATTGAACTTCAATCTGATTGGCTGATTGGATCAGCCAATCAGATTTTTCCTACCTTAATTCCGATTGTCTGATAGAATCCTATCAGCCAATCGGAATTCGAGGGACACCATCTTGGATGACGTCACTTAAAGGAACCATCATTCGTTGTTCAGTTGTCGGTGGAAGAAGATGGCTCCGCGTAGGCTCATCTGAAGATGGCTCCGCTCCGCTCCGGATGGATGAAGATTGAAGACGCCGCCTGGATGATGACTTCAATCGGATGGAAGACTTCTTCAGCGCCGCCTGGATGATGACTTCAATCGGATGGAAGACTTCTTCAGCGCCCCTTGGATGATGACTTCTGCCGCTGTCAGGGATTTTAGCATATCAAGTCTGTCACTTTAAATCTCACTCCTCTTACCCTATTTAAGGCCCCTCCTCTCTATACTCACTGCTTGGTAATTTGATTCAGTTGTTCAAGTGACTCCTGCCGAAGAAACCTTGCCCTATTCCCCTGTCTAGTGGGATTAACTACCTGAGCTTCTTAAACTCTGCTGAGTCCTGCTATCCTCAGCTCCTCTGTGCCGGTTTACCTCCATCAGCTAACTGCAGCTATTCCGGAACCAAAGATTCAGCTATTGTGTTACTCCGGGTGTGTGTGACGTCAGACCCGGCATCTCTGCATTCTCTCAGCGCGTGTACCGCGCTCTCTCTCCTTCATGGGTAACGAACTTACCAGCAACTGCTGACACACTGTCCCTGCAATACTAGAAAGATTTGGTCTGTATACTTTACTTACCACTGCCGGATATCTGCATGACACTCTTACGTTTGCTATCTGAATACAGCTACCTTAAGTGACTGTTTAGCTATCCTCACCTGTAAAGTTACCTTGTCTGCCATACTCATTGCTTATTATTGCCGGATTACTGCATGACACTGTTACACTTGCTATCTGTATACCGCAACCTTAAGTGACTGTTTTGCTTATTATTACTATGGTCTGCCATATTATCTACTATCTGCATATCCCAGCATAACCATATCAACCTGTCTTTAACACCTCAGCTGCTGCCTATTCATACAGTAATTATATCTACAACAACTCCTGGACAAGGCCTTGTTATCTGCCTCAACTAATACAGATTGGAGCTTGTGCTTTAGTACAATAACATTGTCTTTATACACACTCATTTCTAACCTCTGCTACTTAAAGGGACAGTACACTGTAAAATTGTTTTTCCATAAATGTATTTTAAATGACTTGTTATACCAACTGCAGAGTATAAAATATTTGAGAAATTGAATTTTCGGGTTTATTTGCGTATCTGAAGTAGCTGGTTTTGTGCTTTGAAACCACAGCCTATTACAATGGGTTGAGCTTCAGGTAATATCAGATCTCATTATGTTATCACTTTTATGTACACAGACTTGCTTCCTTATGTTATACTTGTCTGGAACACCAAAGCTCAATACATAGAGAGAACAATGGAAAATTATAATTTTATTACTTAACTATCATGCCCCCTACTGAGAGTGTAATCTCTTCTGCTGGCTGTGTTTATTTAGGCTTGTCAATAGCGTATACGCCAGTATCAAAACTTTCAGTATAGGTTGGGAAACCACAAGCTAAATCAGCTATTTCAAATGCTGAAATATGAGTAAAGGAGCTACTTGCAACCAATTTAATACACTCTAGCAGGTAAAAAGGATCATTGGGAATAATTTAAAGGGGAGAAAGTTTTTGGGTGAACTGTCCCTTTAAGTGTGCCATTCAAACTGCATTGGGGGTTATAATCTCTGCCTTATATGCTACACTATGGCAGCTTGTGTGTCTGAGTGTGTGTGATTTCTGTATATATTTTATCTGCCTGCTGTGCTTGTGTGACTCCCCTGCTATATATATATATATATATATATATATATATATATATATATATATATATATATATATATACTACCTTGGAGGAATATCTATCATATTTATCAGTTGATACCTTTCTATCATATTTATCTGTTGATACATATCTATCATAATTATCTGGTTGCGTGACAGCTCCTTTTTCACTCTGTACCCTACAGTAGTGACCCTCAGTTCAATGAGCATAACTGTATTCCTATAAGTTAGATCTGTGTGAATCCAAGGTTTAGTGTGAGGCTGAGTGGTCCTACAGTAGAGGATACTAGGTACCAGAACTATTCCATCACTTGTTCTGACATACAACACATATCATTACATATTACCAAGCCGCTATAGTACCTCTATCCTCTATCATGGAGCTAAGTGAACTTTCTAACAGAGTGGGTTCTCTAGCCCAAAGTATGGACAATATGCTACAGGGCTTAAGGGAGATACAAATTGAGAACGAGAACATTAGGAAATGTATTAATCAGCATTTGGCAAATAAACCTCCTACACCAGAGACCACACCTGAGCCTGTGGTAAGCCCCCCTGAGAAATTCTCTGGGGATAGGTCTATGTTTAGAGACTTTAGAAATTCCTGCACTCTTATGTTTACTTTGAAACCAAAGTCTTATCCTACTGATAGAATACGTGTTTTGACTGTAATTTTCTTCTTACGTGGAGAGGCTAGATCCTGGGCTAATGCCTTCTACGAGACTGATGACCCCATACTAAATTCTCTTGATTCCTTTTTTACCGCAATGTCCCTTTTATATGAGGATCATAACAAGCAGAATACTGCTGAGACTGCTTTAAGATCTTTACGCCAAGGGAAAAGGATGGTGAAGAATACATAACGGACTTCAAAAGGTGGGCCCCTGACACCTTGTGAACCAATCCGGCCTTGAAGAATTAATTTCGCTTGGGTCTGAGTGATTCATTAAAAGATGAACTTGCCAAAGGTATAATTCCAGATGACCTCGAGGCTCTAATGACTTTGTGTATTGGTATTGACCGAAGACTCAGGGAACGGAAGTTTGAGAAGTCCACAGCAGACAACACATCTAGGAAATACACTCCGTATCATTCCAACCTTCCTTCCCATTCTACTAGGAACACCGAAGAACCCATGGATGTTGCTGTGATCAGAGGGCCACTTAAGGCCAAAGAGAAAGTTAGACGCAAACTGCTGAATTTGTGTCTGTATTGTGCTGAAAAGGATCATGGCGTGAGGGATTGCCCATCTCTCCTTCGTCAAAAGAATGGTAAGCGATCAAGTAATAGTCACACAGTGAATCTGGTTGACAACAGTTCACCTCATTTATCAATCCCTCTTTCATTACAGTGGGATCACCAGAAGACAGACGTACAGGCTGTAGTTGACTCTGGAGCATCTGGGAATTTAATAGATTTAGTTTTTGTTGTTAAGCACAAAATACCACTAATAAAGAAGAGTGTTGCACTAGCCATCCGTTTGGTTGACAGTTCCTTCTTTAGTTCAGATCCTATTTCACACCATACTGTTCCACTTACTGTTACCTCAGCTTCTGGGCATAGAGAACTAATGTCTTTTGATGTCCTGCCAAGTTCTGTCTACCCTATGATACTTGGTATTCAGTGGTTGTCTAAACATAATCCCACTATCTCCTGGACAGAAGCGACAGTAGTTTTTGATTCTCAGTTTTGTAAGCAATCTTGTACTGACTCTCATACACTTTGTCATGTAACTGTAGACACACTACCTGATTGTTATAGGGAATATGCAGATGTTTTTGATAAAGCTGAGGCAGCCACACTTCCACCACATAGAAGTTATGATTGCCCTATAGATCTTATCCCTAATTGTTCCATTCCTTATGGTCACATATATCCTTTATCTCAGCCAGAATTGGCTCACCTTAAGGAATATTTAGATGAAAATCTGAAAAAAGGGTTCATACGACCATCTACCTCTTCAGCAGGCGCTGCCATGTTTTTTGTAAAAAACAAGGACGGCAGTTTACGCCCCATTATAGATTATAGACAACTGAACAAATGCACTAAGAAAAACAGATACCCCCTGCCTCTCATTCCTGAACTAATTGAACGCTTGCAGGGTGCTACCATCTACACCATGCTCGGCGCTTACAATTTGATCAGGATGAGAGCAGGGGATGAATGGTTAACGGCTTTCCGTACACGTTACGGACTCTACGAATATACGGTGATGCCGTTCGGGCTATGTAATGCCCCAGCCACCTTCCAGTGCTTTATAAACGATGTGTTCCATGACCTATTGGATGTCTGTATAGTTATCTATTTGGATGACATTCTTGTATATTCTGACACTTATGAAAACCATCTATCAGACGTAAAACAAGTCCTATCTCAATTAAGGCATCATCATCTCTATGCCAAGTTAGAGAAGTGTATATTTAACACCAACACCATATCCTTTTTGGGTTATTGTATCTCCCCCACTGGGATTACCATGTAAACCAGTAAAGTAGAAGCCATACTTAGATGGCCTGTACCCAGTTGCAAAAAAGATGTCCAGAGATTCCTTGGTTTTGCGAATTTTTATAGAAAATTCATTAAAGATTTTTCACACATTGTCAGACCTCTAACCAGTCTAACTAGAAAACATATCAAGTTTTCATGGGATAGAAAAGCTGAAGATTCTTTTGCTACCCTTAAGAACAGATTTACTTCAGCCCCTATACTGCAATTCCCAGATCCCAGTTGTCATTTTACGCTTGAGGTTGATGCTTCTAAATATGCAATTGGGTCTGTTCTGTCCCAGAGGGTTTCCCAAAAAGAGCCTTTGCACCCAGTCTCATTTTATTCTCGTGTCATGAGTTCAGCTGAAATTAACTATGGCATTGGAGATAAATAATTGCTTGCCATCAAATCCGCATTGGAGTTCTGGAGGCATATTTTAGAAGGTACAAAATACCCGATTACTATCTATACCGACCATCGTAACTTGGAGTACTTGAAGACAAATAAGACCTTGACTTCTCGCCAAGTCCGTTGGAGCCTTTTCTTTTCACGTTTTGATTACATGATCACTTATCGTCCAGGCTCAAAGAATTTCAAGGCTGATACCCTCTCCCGTATACCTCCTAAACCACAAAATCATCTGACTCCTGGTGCTGTGATACCTGTGGATAGGATTATCTGCTTAACAAATTACTTCTTAGAAACACTAAAGCTTCAACAGAAGGAGGATTCCTTAACAAGACACCTCAACTTAGAAAAACACTCTGATGAGTTGTACTACCATGATAACCAACTTTATGTACCATTGGCTCTTAGGAATCATGTATTGGCAGCAGCCCATTATTCAACATTAGCAGGTCATCCTGGGGTACATAGGACTCTTCATATTCTTTCAAGGAATTATTGGTGGCCCAAAATGACTGATACAGTTAGTCAATATATTCAAACTTGTTTACTTTGCACCACTAAAAAACATCAACATAAACGTCCTTATGGTTATCTTCTATCTCTCCCCATACCTGAAAGACCATGGGCGGACATTGCCATGGACTATATTGTTGATCTTCCACCTTCTGCAAACTTTAACACTATATTAGTAGTGGTTGATCTATTTTCTAAAATGGCCCATTTCTTGCCGCATAGAGGTCTACCCACAGCTTCTGAAACAGCTAAGCTCTTTATAGATCATGTTGTTAAACTACATGGTTTACCGAATTCCATTACTACAGAAAGAGGATCACAGTTTACCTCCAGGTTTTGGAATCATCTATTTCAATCTCTCAACATCTCTAGAAAGCTAAGTACTGCCTTTCACCCCTAAACCAACGGGCAGACTGAGAGAAAAAATCAAGCACTGAAGCAGTATCTCCGTTGTTATTGTTCCCTAGAACAAGACAATTGGCATTCACTCCTGTCTACTGATGAATTTGCTCATAATAACATGCTCAACTCCTCTACTAAGATGACTCAATTTTTTCTTAACTACGGGTTCCATCCTTCTTATGATATTCAGAGTTCTAATAACTCACCCATACCTATTATTAATGACAAGGTCAACACTCTGTCCAAAGGCTTCGCCAGTGTAAAACAAATACTGCATGATGCTCAAGCTGCACAAAAACGTCATTATGATCTACGACGTTCCAAACCTCCTGAATATAGGGTCGGCGACAAGGTTTGGTTGAGCACTAAAAATTTAAGATTACAGGTACCATCCAAGAAACTTGCTTCTCTTTATTTGGGTCCTTTTGAGATTAAGAAGGTTGCTAATGTTAATGCAGTTATGCTCCTGCTGCCTTCTTCCATGAGAATACATCCAATGTTTCACGTCTCACTTCTAAAACCCTATGATTCCATTAGGGCTACACCCACAATGGGTGTGTTTCAAACTCATGTGACAGATGAGATGGAGTATGAGATTGAGTCCATCCATTATTCACGATACTTCCGAAACCACCTCCAGTATCTGGTCAGTTGGAAGGGATATAGTCCTGAAGAGGATTCTTGGGAGCCTGCTATGAATGTCACGGCTCCACGTCTCCTGTCCTTATTCCATTGGAGGAATCCCCACCGTCCTGGCCCTTGATTCGCTGAGCGGCTCCTTGAGGGGGGGTGTTCTGTCAGGGATTTTAGCATATCAAGTCTGTCACTTTAAATCTCACTCCTCTTACCCTATTTAAGGCCCCTCCTCTCTATACTCACTGCTTGGTAATTTGATTCAGTTGTTCAAGTGACTCCTGCCGAAGAAACCTTGCCCTATTCCCCTGTCTAGTGAGATTACCTACCTGAGCTTCTTAAACTCTGCTATCCTCAGCTCCTCTGTGCCGGTTTACCTCCATCAGCTAACTGCAGCTATTCCGGAACCAAAGATTCAGCTATTGTGTTACTCCGGGTGTGTGTGACGTCACACCCGGCATCTCAGCTTTCTCTCAGCACGTGTACCGCGCTTTCTCTCCTTCATGGGTAACGAACTTACCAGCAACTGCTGACACGCTGTCCCTGCAATACTACAAAGATTTGGTCTGTATACTTTACTTACCTCTGCCGGATATCTGCATGATACTCTTACGCTTGCTATCTGAATACCGCTACCTTAAGTGACTGTTTAGCTATCCTCACCTGTAAAGTTACCTTGTCTGCCATACTCATTGCTTATTATTGCCGGATTACTGCATGACATTGTTACACTTGCTATCTGTATACCGCAACCTTAAGTGACTGTTTTACTTATTATTACTATGGTCTGCCATATCATCTACTATCTGCATATCCCAGCATAACCATATCAACCTGTCTTTAACACCTCAGCTGCTGCCTATTCATACAGTAATTATATCTACAACAACTCCTGGACAAGGCCTTGTTATCTGCCTCTACTAATACATATTGGGGCTTGTGCTTTAGTACAATAACATTGTCTTTATATACACTCATTTCTAACCTCTGCTACTTAATTGTGCCATTCAAACTGCATTGGGGTTATAATCTCTGCCTTATATGCTACACTATGGCAGCTTGTGTGTCTGAGTGTGTGTGATTTCTGTATATATTTTATCTGCCTGCTGTGCTTGTGTGACTCCCCTGCTATATATATATATATATATATATATATATATATATATATATATATATACTACCTTGGAGGAATATCTATCATATTTATCAGTTGATACCTTTCTATAATATTTATCTGTTGATACATATATATCATAATTATCTGGTTGCGTGACAGCTCCGTTTTCACTCTGTACCCTACAGTAGTGACCCTCAGTTCAATGAGCATAACTGGATTCCTATAAGTTAGATCTGTGTGAATCCAAGGTTTGGTGTGAGGCTGAGTGGTCCTACAATAGAGGATACTAGGTACCAGAACTTTTCCATCACTTGTTCTGACATACAACACATATCATTACAGCCGCTCCAGATCTCCTCTTCGTTCCATCGGTGGTCGGCTGGCTGAAGACGGCTAAAGGTAGGATGATCTTCAGGGGGGTAGTGTTAGGTTTATTTAAGGGGGGTTTGGGTTAGAGTAGGGGTATGTGGGTGGTGGGTTTTAATGTTGGGGGGGTTGTATTTTTATTTTACAGGCAAAAGAGCTGTTTTCTTTGGGGCATGCCCCGCAAAAGGCCCTTTTAAGGGCTGGTAAGGTAATTGAGCTGTTAACTTTTTAATGTAGAATAGGGTAGGGAATTTTTTTATTTTGGGGGGCTTTGTTATTTTATTAGGGGGCTTAGATTAGGTGTAAGTAGCTTAAAATTGTTGTAATATTTTTTAAATGTTTGTAACTTATTTTTTTATTTTTTGTACTTTAGTTAGTTTATTTAATTGTATTTAATTGTAGTTATTTGTAGGTAATTTATTTAATTCATTTAATGATAGTGTAGTGTTAGGTGTATTTGTAACTTAGGTTAGGATTTATTTTACAGGTAATTTGTCACGCTCAGCTGCTGGGAAGCTCTGCAGTCCTCTCTGTGTGCTTGATTGACAGGTGTCTGAGCCACCCCTTCCTGATGATGTCACAACCAGGCATTTTATTCTTGGCTTCCTGTTTCTCCAGCGCCAGTTTGTTTGTTAACTTTTTGGCTTCTGATAGGATTTCGCTGAGGAATCTCTCTAACTGCTGCTTTTCTGTTGCCAATCTCTTCAAGGATTTACTATGCTGGATTAACCTTCAACCTCCTGATTACCTGTCTCCAAACAATGCAAGTACTGTTTGTTTTGTGAAACTTTCAAACTTCCTGTTTACCTGCTGCAAACCCTGCATATTCAGACTACTCTGTGTACTGCCAAACTATTCAAATACTGTTATTTCTTTGAAACCTTCAATCTGCATGTTTACCTGTTTCCAAACTCTGCAAATACAATTATTCAGTGTAAACCTTCAAACTGCTTGATATCCTGTTGCCAATCTCAACAAGTACTGATTAATCTGTGTTAACCTTCAAACTACCAGTTTACCTGTTGCTATCTCTGCAAGTTCTGACAACACAGTTTTAACCTTCAAACTACCTGATTTCATGTTGTTAATTCTGCAAGTTCTGACTACACAGTGTTTACCCTCAAACTGCCTGATTACCTGTTGCATACTCTGCAAAGACTGTCTACACAGTGTTAACCTTCAGACTGCCTGATAAAAAATGACCTACTCCTGCATTATTAACTGTTTCCTGTTTTACCCTTCTTCTGTCTGAGTATAAGTGGACTATCCCTGCTCTCCTGATACTGTGGAAGACATTTCCTGAAACCAGTTCCTTATTCAGAAGTCTATCTGGCTGATATCATGAATTACTTTGGCACAAGCTAACCCTGCTCCATATCGTGAGTACTTTGTTTTTTGGAGGTTGTCGTGGGGTCACGTCCTGCATTAAACTCAGAGTGCAAGGGTGTTGTTTAAGTTCGCCCTAGCATTTGGGTCTTCTTCTGGACATTTCCTAACCTGACATAATTTTGTATTTCTTTTAGCTAGGTAGTTATTAAATAGTTAATTATTATTTATATTGTAGCTATATTAGGGTTTATTTTAAAGGTAAGTATTTAGTTTTAAATAGGAATAATTAATTTAATAAGAGTGATATTTATTTAGATGTATTTAATTAACATTTAAGTTAGGGGGGTGTTTTAGGGTTAGGGTTAGACTTAGGTTTAGGGGTTAATAATTTTATTATAGTCACGGCGGTGTTGGGGGGCAGGATAGGGGTTAATACATTTATTATAGGTGGCGACGGTGTAGGGGGGGCAGGATAGGGGTTAATAAATTTATTATAGGTGGCGACGGTGTAGGGGGGCAGGATAGGGGTTAATAAATGTATTATAGGTTGCAGCGGTGTAGGGGGGGAAGGATAGGGGTTAATAAGTTTAATATAGGTGGCGGCGGGGTCCGGGAGCGGCGATTTAGGGGTTAAACAATTTATTTAGTTGCGGCAGGGTCCGGGAGCAGCAGGATAGGGGTTAATAAATTTATTATAGGTGGCGGCGGTATAGGGGGGCAGGATAGGGGTTACTAGGTATAATGTAGGTGGCGGTGGGCTCCGGGAGCGGTGGTTTAGGGGTTAATACATTTATTATAGTTGCGGCAGGGTCTAGGAGTGGCGGTTTAGGGGTTAATAACTTTATTTTGTTGCGGGGGGCTCCGGGGGCACCGGTATAGGGGGTAGAACAGTATAGTTAGTTTGGATGCTTAGTGACAGCTTGTCAATAAAGCTGTCAAAAAGCCGAAGAGCAGCGAGATCGGATGAGTGATAACTATCACAGTCCGCTGCTCATCGCCCCGTACTTGGGGCGTGGCTTTTTGACAGATTTATTGATAACTTTGGCGAGATTTTTCAGGTCCATGGCGGCGATGGTAGGCGAGCTTAAGCGGGCGTATTGGGCCGGCGAAGGCAGGTAAGTAGACACGTTGATATTTAGAGGCCATAGTCACATTTATTCAGACTTGCCTGCTGTGGATCTCCTTGTTTTGGGTTTTCAGCCTTTTCCCAGCTTCTTCACTGACCGTGTTGCAGGGGTGGTCACATGACCTGTAGTCAATCGGATGGTCATAACAGGATTTGGCTCCAAATTTGAAAAAAATGGGTGCGATAGTATCACTGTGTATTCCTATAAAAATTATATAATTTAAATATTGTTAAAATTAGACATGTGCAGGGCGAAAAAATTTGGTTCGGTTTGGATCGATTCGGATTTTTTCGAATTTCGGTTCGGAGCGATTCGAATTCGGAAAAATTTGAATCAATTCGGTTCGGATTTGTTTCAGATTCTTTCAGATTCGAATAAATTCGGTTCGGATTTGTTTCGGATTCATTCGGATTCAAATAAATTTGGCTGGATTCGGTTCGATTCGGTTCAGAAATTCGGAATTTCGGTAAGAGTTAGGTGGGATTAGACTAGTATTATGTACTGTACATTAGGTGTAACCCATAGCAGAGTGATTTAACCTAATATACTGTACAATACTAGTGTAATCCATGGCCATCCGAATCTACCGAATAAATCCGAATAAATCCAAATAATTCCGAAGTTATTCGGATTTATTCGGTAGATTCGGCACTATTTTAATTCAGAGATTCGGTTCGATCCGAATCTCCGAATTTGCCAAACTTTCCGAATTTCCGAATCGAACCGAACTGAATCGCACATGTCTAGTTAAAATGGAAAGTGCTCCAGTGAATGTGTGTATATATATATATATATATATATATATATATATATATATATATACATACATACATAACTAAACTACTAGGCAGAGAAATCCCATAGGCTGATGGAGACATCTCCTGACTAAAATGAACATTGTGCCTTTAAGATTTGCACACTGCACTTTCAATTAAAGGAAATATAAATAGAAGCACTGAACAAACAACATGCCATCTTGATAAAGGCATTACACTGCTGAAACGTGTAGAAGGAAGACTTACTAAGTAGGAATACACAGTGATACTATCACACCAATTTTTTCAAATTTGGAGCCAAATCCTGTTATGACCATCCGATTGGCTACAGGTCATGTGACCCCCCTGTAGCACGGTCAGTAAAGAAGCTGGAAAAGGGCTGAAAACCCACATTAAGGAGATCCACAGCAGGCAAGTCTGACTAAGTGTGACTGCGTTTTGAGACTACACCACATACCACTAGGGAGGTCCAGTAAGGCTAGCAAGTTATGAAATTAACATTGAATTACTGAACGGTCAGCTACTTATCCACCTGGACTCTTTTACCACTTGGAGTATAATTACATATACTGCGATTCAGCAGAGAAGGCTTTCTGACTGTCCTAAAGAAATTATATACATCATATAAAGCTTTTGTCCACCACTCTGCCTATTAACAACGTTGTTTTTTATTCATTTATATTAACCTTATTCAAGTGTCAAGCAAAGTATCTAAGCACTAGAAGCGGCTTATATTAGATTTAAATCAGTCCCCAGTTTTTTTATTTCAATCCTAGTGAGCTGCCTATGTATGGAACGGTAATATAGAATTACTAAAATAGAATATACCGACCTCAAACTTTTTTACGGTTTTGAGTCAAAGAGTTATGCTATAATTTCACTTATTAATTGTGTTTGATTACTTCTTAAACTGCAGCTCGTTTTTATGTGTACTGTGTATGTATTTTCTTGGTTCAAATTTGTTTTATAGTTGTGGCCACAACATTATTACTCATATTCTGACAATTATTTTATTTGTTTACACTTTATGTTTATTTGTTACACTTCTTTGGTTTTACGTATTTCATATGAATTAAATATTCTTTTCTAAACATCTGCTTTTTTACTATCTGATTATTGCCAAATAACATCCTCTAGCTCCCACCAGAGCGTCACTCAACACAACCCCTTTATCTTATTGCATAAGCATATGTCTGCAGGTGCTCTTACAAAGGCATATACATGCTGTGCCTTTTCAGGTGCTCTTACTACCGATTTTAGTGTGTTACTGTTGCTCAAGAATGAATTTGGCAAGGAAAATAGCCAAGCAGCACAAAGGGCCACCTTCTTCCATATTCAGAGGTTCAAGAAACCTCCAAATGCACATTTTTAATGCTGTCTTTGTAAGTGCTATTACTTAGTATATACATGCTATACAAGTGCTCTTACTACATAGGCATATACATGCTATATCTTTTTAAGTTCTCTTACTGCATGAGCATATACAGTATATATATATATATATATATATATATATATAAGCTATGTCTTTGCAAGATATCTTATTACATAAAAATAAACCTTGTGGGTCCGATCTGATATGCAGCGTCGCCCGCAAAAGCCGGTGACGCCGAAATTTGCGCTGGTTTGGTATCCTATATACGGCATAACCTAGAAGTTACCCTTGTATATTTCTGCCTTCGCCCGTAGTTTTTTGGGCCATAGGCAGGTATACCAAACCAGCGCAGTTTGGTATCCAATATACAGCATAAGGACTTGCGCGGCGAAAATGGAGAAATCTTACTCCATTTACACCTCGCCACAAAATGCAGCCGTAGTAAGCCTTACGCTGTCTATTAGAGCCCCGTAACTCCCTAAACTAGTTGCTAAATAAACCTAACACCTAACGCATGCGCAATGTCTATCTACCTGTCAACCGCGATCCCCCGCCGCAATCCCTAATAAAGTATTTAACCCCTAAACCGCTGCACACGGACCCCGCCGCCACCTACATTAAAAGTATAACCCCCTAATGTGATCCCCTACACCGTCGCAAGCTACATTACATATCCCCTAATGTGAGTCCCTTACACCGCCGCCATCTACCCTACCTAACCCCTAAAGTGAGCACCTACCGCGCCGCCATCTACTCTACCTAACCCCTAAAGTGAGCACCTACCCCGCCGCCATCTATCTTACCTACCCCCTAAAGTGAGCCCCCTACCCCGCCGCCATCTATCTTACCTACACCCTAAAGTGAGCCCCTACCCCACCGTCATCTATCTTACCTACCCCCCAAAGTGAGCCCCTACCCCGCTGCCATCTATATTACCTACCCACTAAAGTGAGCCCCCTACCCCGCCGCCATCTATCTTACCTACCCCCTAAAGTGAGCCCCTACCCCGCCGCCGCCATCTATCTTACCTACCCCCTAAAGTGAGCCCCTACCCCGCCGCCATATATCTTACCTACCCCCTAAAGTGAGCCCCTACCCCGTTGTTATCTATATTACCTACCCCCTAAAGTGAGCCCCTACCCCGCCGCCATATATCTTTCCTACCCCCTAAAGTGAGCCCCCTACCCCACCGCCATATATCTTACCTACCCCCTAAAGTGAGCCCCTACCCCGTCGTTATCTATATTACCTACCCCCTAAAGTGAGCCCCTACCCCGCCGCCATCTATCTTTCCTACCCCCTAAAGTGAGCCCCTTACACCGCCGCCATCTATTTTAAAAATATTAACCCCTAATTTAATCCCCCTACACCGCCGCCAGCTATATTAACTATATTAACCCTAATTATATTAGGGTTAATATAGTTAATATAGTTATTATATTATAGATATTAACTATATCAACCCTAATTATATTAGGGTTAATATAGTTATTATATTATATATATTAACTATATCAACCCTAATTATATTAGGGTTAATATAGTTAATATCGTTATTATATTATATATATATATATATATATATTAAGTATAATAACCCTATCTAACTCTAACATCCCTAACTAAATTCTTATTAAAATAGATCTAATTAATATTAATATTATTAATTAAAATATTCCTATTTAAATCTAAATAGTTACCTATAAAATAAACCCTTAGATAGCTACAATGTAATTAATAATTACATTGTAGCTATTTTAGGGTTTATATTTATTATACAGGTAACTTGGTATTTATTTTAACTAGGTACAATAGCTATTAAATAGTTAATAACTATTTAATAGCTACCTAGTTAAAATAATTACCAATTTACCTGTAAAATAAATCCTAACCTAAGTTACAAATACACCTACACTATCAATAAATTAAATAAACTACAAATAGCTAAACTAAAATACAATAAAATAAACTAAACTAAATTAAAAAAACCCCCACTAAATTACAAAAAATAAAAAAATTACAAGATTTTTAAGCTAATTACACCAATTCTAAGCCCCCTAATAAAATAATAAAGCCCCCCAAAATAAAAAAAATTCCCTGCCCTATTCTAAATTAAAAAAGTTCACAGCTCTTTTTTTTTTTTTTTTTTTAAATTTTATTTATAACCAACAAGTGACACAGCAATACATCAAAGGCACCACACAGGGGCCTAGATTTAGAGTTCGGCGGTAGCCGTCAAAACCAGCGTTAGAGGCTCCTAACGCTGGTTTTGGCCGCCCGCTGGTATTTGGAGTCAGTGATTAAAGGGTCTAACGCTCACTTTGCAGCCGCGACTTTTCCATACCGCAGATCCCCCTACGCCATTTGCGTAGCCTATCTTTTCAATGGGATCTTTCTAACGCTGGTATTTAGAGTCGTTTCTGCAGTGAGCGTTAGAGCTCTAACGACAAGATTCCAGCCGCCTGAAAAAAGCAGGAGTTAAGAGCTTTCTGGCTAACGCCGGTTTATAAAGCTCTTAACTACTGTACCCTAAAGTACACTAACACCCATAAACTACCTATGTACCCCTAAACCGAGCTCCCCCCACATCGCCGCCACTCGATTAAAAATTTTAACCCCTAATCTTCCGACCGCCACCTACGTTATACTTATGTACCCCTAATCTGCTGCCCCTAACCCCGCCGACCCCTATATTACATTTATTAACCCCTAATCTGCCCCCCACAACATCGCCGCCAGCTACTTACAATAATTAACCCCTAATCTTCCGACCGCAAAGCGCCGCCACCTACGTTATCCCTATGTACCCCTAATCTGCTGCCCCTAACACCGCCGACCCCTATATTATATTTATTAACCCCTAATCTGCCCCCCTCAACGTCGCCGACACCTACCTACACTTATTAACCCCTAATCTGCCGAGCGGACCTGAGCGCTACTATAATAAAGTTATTAACCCCGAATCCGCCTCACTAACCCTATCATAAATAGTATTAACCCCTAATCTGCCCTCCCTAACATCGCCGACACCTACCTTCAATTATTAACCCCTAATCTGACGACCGGAGCTCACCGCTATTCTAATAAATGTATTAACCCCTAAAGCTAAGTCTAACCCTAACACTAACACCCCCCTAACTTAAATATAATTTTAATCTAACGAAATAAATTAACTCTTATTAAATAAATTAATCCTATTTAAAGCTAAATACTTACCTGTAAAATAAACCCTAATATAGCTACAATATAAATTATAATTATATTATAGCTATTTTAGGATTAATATTTATTTTACAGGTAACTTTGTATTTATTTTAACTAGGTACAATAGCTATTAAATAGTTAAGAACTATTTAATAGTTACCTAGTTAAAATAATAACAAATTTACCTGTAAAATAAATCCTAACCTAAGATATAATTAAACCTAACACTACCCTATCAATAAAATAATTAAATAAACTACCTACAATTAACCTAACACTACACTATCAATAAATTAAATAAACACAATTGCTACAAATAAATACAATTAAATAAACTAGCTAAAGTACAAAAAATAAAAAAGAACTAAGTTACAGAAAATAATAAAATATTTACAAACATAAGAATAATATTACAACAATTTTAAACTAATTACACCTACTCTAAGCCCCCTAATAAAATAACAAAGCCCCCCAAAATAATAAATTCCCTACCCTATTCTAAATTAAAAAAGTTACAAGCTCTTTTACCTTACCAGCCCTGAACAGGGCCCTTTGCGGGGCATGCCCCAAGAAGTTCAGCTCTTTTGCCTGTAAAAAAAAACATACAATACCCCCCCCCCAACATTACAACCCACCACCCACATACCCCTAATCTAACCCAAACCCCCCTTAAATAAACCTAACACTAATCCCCTGAAGATCTTCCTACCTTGTCTTCACCATCCAGGTATCACCGATCCGTCCTGGCTCCAAGATCTTCATCCAACCCAAGCGGGGGTTGGCGATCCATAATCCGGTGCTGAAGAGGTCCAGAAGAGGCTCCAAAGTCTTCATCCTATCCGGCAAGAAGAGGACATCCGGACCGGCAACCATCTTGATCCAAGCGGCATCTTCTATCTTCATCCGATGACGACCGGCTCCATCCTGAAGACCTCCACCGCGGACCCATCTTCTTCCGGCGACGTCCAAATGCAGAATGACGGTTCCTTTAAGGGACGTCATCCAAGATCGGAACAGCCAATAGAATGCGAGCTCAATCTGATTGGCTGATTGGATCAGCCAATCGGATTGAACTTGATTCTGATTGGCTGATTCCATCAGCCAATCAGAATATTCCTACCTTAATTCCGATTGGCTGATAGGATTCTATCAGCCAATCGGAATTCGAGGGACGCCATCTTGGATGACGTCCCTTAAAGGAACCGTCATTCTGCAGTTGGACGTCGCCGGAAGAAGATGGGTCCGCGGTGGAGGTCTTCAGGATGGAGCCGGTCGTCATCGGATGAAGATAGAAGATGCCGCTTGGATCAAGATGGTTGCCGGTCCGGATGTCCTCTTCTTGCCGGATAGGATGAAGACTTTGGAGCCTCTTCTGGACCTCTTCAGCACCGGATTATGGATCGCCAACCCCCGCTTGGGTTGGATGAAGATCTTGGAGCCTGGACGGATCGGTGATACCTGGATGGTGAAGACAAGGTAGGAAGATCTTCAGGGGATTAGTGTTAGGTTTATTTAAGGGGGGTTTGGGTTAGATTAGGGGTATGTGGGTGGTGGGTTGTAATGTTGGGGGGGGGTATTGTATGTTTTTTTTTACAGGCAAAAGAGCTGAACTTCTTGGGGCATGCCCCGCAAAGGGCCCTGTTCAGGGCTGGTAAGGTAAAAGAGCTTGTAACTTTTTTAATTTAGAATAGGGTAGGGAATTTATTATTTTGGGGGGCTTTGTTATTTTATTAGGGGGCTTAGAGTAGGTGTAATTAGTTTAAAATTGTTGTAATATTATTCTTATGTTTGTAAATATTTTATTATTTTCTGTAACTTAGTTCTTTTTTATTTTTTGTACTTTAGCTAGTTTATTTAATTGTATTTATTTGTAGCAATTGTGTTTATTTAATTTATTGATAGTGTAGTGTTAGGTTAATTGTAGGTAATTGTAGGTAGTTTATTTAATTATTTTATTGATAGGGTAGTGTTAGGTTTAATTATATCTTAGGTTAGGATTTATTTTACAGGTAA
The DNA here is from genome assembly GCF_027579735.1 of Bombina bombina. Taxonomy (NCBI): domain Eukaryota; kingdom Metazoa; phylum Chordata; class Amphibia; order Anura; family Bombinatoridae; genus Bombina; species Bombina bombina. Next base: position 258,005,704 of record NC_069499.1, on the reverse strand, counting down.
ATTTGTTATTATTTTAACTAGGTAACTATTAAATAGTTCTTAACTATTTAATAGCTATTGTACCTAGTTAAAATAAATACAAAGTTACCTGTAAAATAAATATTAATCCTAAAATAGCTATAATATAATTATAATTTATATTGTAGCTATATTAGGGTTTATTTTACAGGTAAGTATTTAGCTTTAAATAGGATTAATTTATTTAATAAGAGTTAATTTATTTCGTTAGATTAAAATTATATTTAAGTTAGGGGGGTGTTAGTGTTAGGGTTAGACTTAGCTTTAGGGGTTAATACATTTATTAGAATAGCGGTGAGCTCCGGTCGTCAGATTAGGGGTTAATAATTGAAGGTAGGTGTCGGCGATGTTAGGGAGGGCAGATTAGGGGTTAATACTATTTATGATAGGGTTAGTGAGGCGGATTCGGGGTTAATAACTTTATTATAGTAGCGCTCAGGTCCGCTCGGCAGATTAAGGGTTAATAAGTGTAGGTAGGTGTCGGCGACGTTGTGGGGGGCAGATTAGGGGTTAATAAATATAACATAGGGGTCGGCGATGTTAGGGCAGCAGATTAGGGGTACATAGGGATAACGTAGGTTGCGGCGGTTTACGGAGCGGAAGATTAGGGGTTAATAATAATATGCAGGGGTCAGCGATAGCGGGAGTGGCAGATTAGGGGTTAATAAGTGTAAGGTTAGGGGTGCTTAGACTCGGGGTACATGTTAGAGTGTTAGGTGCAGACGTAGGAAGTGTTTCCCCATAGGAAACAATGGGGCTGCGTTAGGAGCTGAACGCTGCTTTTTTGCAGGTGTTAGGTTTTTTTTCAGCTCAAACAGTCCCATTGTTTCCTATGGGGGAATCGTGCACGAGCACGTTTTTGATGCCGGCCGCGTCCGTAAGCAACTCTGGTATCGAGAGTTGCATTTGCGGTAAAAATGCCCTACGCTCCTTTTTTGGAGCCTAACGCAGCATTTGTTTTAACTCTCGATACCAGAGTTAAATTTATGGTGCGGCCAGAAAAAAGCCTGCGGAGCGTTAACAGCCCTTTTACCGCCGAACTCTAAATCTAGGCCAGGGTGTGTTAACATGACATAGAGTTGATGAGACAGTATGATATAATAACATAATCCATCCGAATCAGCATACAATATTCACATTTATGTTTAGGTCTATAGAGGAAATGTGTGGATTAGATAGCATTCTTACAGATGTACTTACTGATATCACAATGCTAGGATTTTATTTTTATATAAACTAACACATCTAAACTAAACATTTATAAAGTTATACAATTAGTAGGGCTGGTAATGTAAAGATATAGAAATCTTGCACGGTATAATCTACTCTATAAGTATGCCTGGAGTTGTGGTGTGGCGGTAAGTGATCAAGTTACAATTCCTCTTATTAAAGACAGGGAGATCACCGTATTAAGGATATACCCATGGGTGTCAATTGATAACCTTCAAATGTAGCAGATACCTCAAATGGGGGCAGACAGCTTCCACAGGTGTGACAGGTATAGGTAAGTTATTTCAATTTAATAAATTTAACAAAACTAAACTAAACCTCTTTAAACAGAGCAAAATAAAACAAAACAAGAATGCCCACTAAGCTTTACTAAATACTAACGTCGTTTTATAATTAAATTTGTAGATAGAGCGACCCAAATAGTCTTCTGTAGCGTCTTTATCACACATAGTTTAAATCAATATATACCCTATTTTAGGAGAGAGTGGAGAGCGCTATGCATGTTGCAGTGCAGTTGTTAATATGTACGCCTGTGCTCCATATTCCCTAACTTAAACTTAGAAGACAGGAACTAAATGATAATATATGGTAATGCTCTAGGGTAAACTCAAAATGCTTCACTTGTGAGGTAGGTATCAAAGATCCTATATAAAGATAGACATAAAGGGGAATATATTTCTCAGCAAATTTCAAACATAGGATTAACTCTCTCATAAATCTGCTCATGAGTTTAGTTCTCTTGTAAACATACAAACTAAGTAAGTATGGGCAGGCTAAGAGATGCGCCATTCACTTTATCTAGCTAGGATTTATACACCCTCAAGAAAGATATATGTTTAGGGAGTAACGTCTGTCCTAAGATGCAGTGAAGGAGTCAGCAACATGGCGGAATTTAGTGTAGAGTGTAGCAGGGTATATATAGAGCAGCTGCCTGCCCCTATTCATCAATAACACAGTCTACATGTAAAGAACTGTACATGGTGCCAGATGATGGCCATATATATATACACAATGACATAAGTGTTGCAATACTACAGAACAAGATAAGCAGCTTCAATCAAAACTCAGGAGCAGGATAAACTATATAAAGCAGGGCAAATTAAAAATAAAAGTGCATCTGATATGGTAAAACGAATGCGTCCATTATTTCAGGCAGGGTATTTTTGAGTCCATATATGCTGGAGAAAATACTTTGTGTAACTAAAGAACCGGAGACATATGCTTAGACAAATAGAGTGGTAGAAACCAGCTGCATGGCCTTTGCAAAATGTAGGGAAGTCCAGGCTAAGGTCACTGATTCAGAGCAGAGCTGCCAGTAATCGACCCGGTGTGAGGCCAGGAGCGGCTGATGTAGTGTGTCCCTGAGCAACGCACCGGCGGTTTTCACATGGGTGCAGGTGTCATCTCCCCTCACCTGCAAGGACACAGTGTGTATGGCAATGTACCCATAACAGGCTTCCGGTGCGTGCCCAGGATCTGATCCTCCGCCATCGGAGGAAAGCAGTAGAGGAGCGCCATAGCGCTCAGTATTATTACCGGTCACATCCTTCACCCCGCGACGTGGGCTGGTGATGAAGTGGTAAGTGTACCTTCAGCAGTCGTCTGCATGGTCTTTGGGGATCGGGGCCTGCCAACTTCAGTTTGGTATAAGAGGCGATCCTCTGCAGTGCAAGCCATCGATCAGCCATGTGAGTTTGAAACCAGTGGCCTGGTGGATGCTCCGGTGAAACTAGTCATCTTCTGGGTTGGGTTACTAGGCTGCACATCATTCTGATCCATTTCTGAAGTGTCAGTACCCCTCATGCTCTGTAGTAAACCACAGAGGTCCTCGCAGCTGTTGAGCAAAGTCTCTAATTTGGGTAGAAAGATTGCAAACAGTGCCGCAGTGATTTCACTGTTGGAGGCCATCGCCTCGTGGGTAGGTGTCATATTTTCAATTAAAATGCCTTCCGGGGTAGAAGAGTTGGAATTCCTTCTATCTGCTATATGTTCCCGGACAGCTTGTCTGTCAAGGGAGAGGCAGATGGTGTGGGTTAATGGCTGTAAAATTGAAGTTAAAGGAGATTGTCTTCAGAGCTAGTGAAGCCTGCAGCCATCTTACAGACAGTTCACAGCTCTTTTACCTTGCCAGCCCTTAAAAGGGCCTTTTGTGGGGCATGCCCCAAAGAAAACAGCTCTTTTGCCTGTAAAAAAAACCCACAATACCACCCCCCAACATTACAACCCACCACCCACATACCCCTATTCTAAACCCACCCAAACCCCCCTTAAAAAAACCTAACACTACCCCCTGAAGATTTCCCTACCTTGTCTTCACCCAGCCAGGCAGAACTCTTAATCCGATCCGGGCGATGTCCAATCAAGCGGCAGAGAAGTCTTCTTCCATCCGGGCGTTGTCTTCAATCAATCGGCAGTGAAGTCTTCTTCCATCCGGCGATGTCTTCTTCCATCTGGCGATGTCTTCAAGCAAAGCGGCATCTTCAATCTTCTTTCTTCGCTCCTCCGCCGCGGAGCATCCATCCGGCACGTAGACTAAGCGAGGAATGAGGTACCTTTAAATGACGTCATCCAAGATGGCGTCCATCGAATTCCGAATGGCTAATAGGATTCTATCAGCCAATCGGAATTAAGGTAGAAAAATCTGATTGGCTGATTGAATCAGCCAATCGGATTCAAGTTCAATCCGATTGGCTGATTGGTTCAGCCAATCGGATTGAACTTGAATCTGATTGCCCATTTTTGGTGAACAACCTGAGTTGTTCTTGCTGATAAATTCACCCACCAATCAACAAATGCTTTCCAGTGTTCTGAACTAAAATTTGTCTGGCTCCTTAGCTTAGGTGCCTTATTTTTCAAATAAAGATAGCAAGAGAACGAAAAAATTTGATAATAGGAGTAAATTAATAAGTTGCTTAAAATTGCATGCTCTATCTGAATCACAAAAGAAAAAATTTGAGTTCAGTGTCCCTCTTAAGACCGCTGCTTCTTAACTGCTGAAGGCTCGCGTGGAAACATGAGGATCAGGGGCCATTCGGCCCTTGATAATTCGGCCCCTTAGGCTTTATTCTGGTTCATGCTATATTTAGGCTTTATTCTGGTTCATACTATATTTAGGCTTTATTCTGGTTCATACTATATTTAGGCTTTATTCTGGTTCATACTATATTTAGGCTTTATTCTGGTTCATGCTATATTTAGGCTTTATTCTGGTTCATGCTATATTTAGGCTTTATTCTGGTTCATACTATATTTAGGCTTTATTCTGGTTCATACTATATTTAGGCTTTATTCTGGTTCATGCTATATTTAGGCTTTATTCTGGTTCATACTATATTTAGGCTTTATTCTGGTTCATACTATATTTAGGCTTTATTCTGGTTCATGCTATATTTAGGCTTTATTCTGGTTCATGCTATATTTAGGCTTTATTCTGGTTCATACTATATTTAGGCTTTATTCTGGTTCATACTATATTTAGGCTTTATTCTGGTTCATGCTATGTTTTGGCTTTATTCTGGTTCATGCTATATTTAGGCTTTATTCTGGTTCATGCTATATTTAGGCTTTATTCTGGTTCATACTATATTTAGGCTTTATTCTGGTTCATACTATATTTAAGCTTTATTCTGGTTCATACTATATTTAGGCTTTCCCGGTGGGCTGCAGCAACTGGGGATGGAAAGCTACAATTTAAAGGAGAGATTAATGGATGCAATTGGGTTGTAGGTTACCTAAATAACATTAATCTGGATTTTATTTTTTAATGCAAAGTAATATAATTTAATTCTAAAACAAAATTTGGATAAGGAGTATCCCAGAAATCCCCTTTGAGAAAAATGGGGCATGTGCATTCTACTGACTCAACGGAAAATAGGGCTAGTCTTCATATTTTTCCAGGGCTGCTTTTTATTCCCAGTCCGGCCCTGTTTATTCTGGTTCATACTATCCTATATTATAAAAGACAAGTGTTTGTCTGAAGCCGTCATGCGCAGTACAGACAAACACTTGGCCTTAGATTCTATTCTCGCGCACCTCGGCATAGCTGACAGCTGACAGATTGGGAGCGCGAGGTACACAGCATACAAGCAGCTGTGAGATAGGGAGCGCAAGCTACTCAACAGCTGTGAGGTCTGCTGCGTGAGAAGCGGCAACGCGCTCCCCAGACCTCACAGCTGTTTGTGGCCAACGGGAGCGTCGCGAGGGGCGTGGCCGGGCGTCGCGAGGGGCGTGACCGGGCGTCGCGAGGGGCGTGGCCGGGCGGGTGTTGCCGCGATGGGGCGTGGCCGGGCGGGGTCCCGCGAAGACAGAGCCAGAGAGGGAGCAGGAGGGGGGGGCAGAGAGCCAAAGAGAAGGTGGGGGGCAGAGAGCCAAAGAGAAGGGGGGGGCAGAGAGCCAAAGAGAAGGGGGGGCAGAGAGCCAAAGAGAAGGGGGGGGGGCAGAGAGCCAAAGAGAAGGGGGGGACAGAGAGCCAAAGAGAAGGGGGGGGGGGCAGAGAGCCAAAGAGAAGGGGGGGGCAGAGAGCCAAAGAGAAGGGGGGGGCAGAGAGCCAAAGAGAATGGGGGGGGGGGCAGAGAGCCAAAGAGAATGGGGGGGGGGGCAGAGAGCCAAAGAGAAGGCGGGGGGGCAGAGAGCCAAAGAGAAGGCGGGGGGGCAGAGAGCCAAAGAGAAGGGGGGGCAGAGAGCCAAAGAGAAGGGCGGGGCAGAGAGCCAAAGAGAAGGGGGGGGGCAGAGAGCCAAAGAGAAGGGGGGGCAGAGAGCCAAAGAGAAGGGGGGGCAGAGAGCCAAAGAGAAGGGGGGGGCAGAGAGCCAAAGAGAAGGGGGGGGGCAGAGAGCCAAAGAGAAGGGGGGGCAGAGAGCCAAAGAGAAGGGGGGGCAGAGAGCCAAAGAGAAGGGGGGGGCAGAGAGCCAAAGAGAAGGGGGGCAGAGAGCCAAAGAGAAGGGGGGGGCAGAGAGCCAAAGAGAAGGGGGGGCAGAGAGCCAAAGAGAAGGGGGGGGCAGAGAGCCAAAGAGAAGGCGGGGGGGCAGAGAGCCAAAGAGAAGGGGGGGCAGAGAGCCAAAGAGAAGGGGGGGGGCAGAGAGCCAAAGAGAAGGGGGGGGGCAGAGAGCCAAAGAGAAGGGGGGGGGCAGAGAGCCAAAGAGAAGGGGGGGGACAGAGAGCCAAAGAGAAGGGGGGGCAGAGAGCCAAAGAGAAGGGGGGGGCAGAGAGCCAAAGAGAAGGGGGGGGCAGAGAGCCAAAGAGAAGGGGGGGCAGAGAGCCAAAGAGAAGGGGGGGGCAGAGAGCCAAAGAGAAGGGGGGGGCAGAGAGCCAAAGAGAAGGGGGGGGCAGAGAGCCAAAGAGAAGGGGGGGCAGAGAGCCAAAGAGAAGGGGGGGCAGAGAGCCAAAGAGAAGGGGGGGGGGGGGAGAGAGAGCCAAAGAGAAGGGGGGGAGAGAGAGCCAAAGAGAAGGGGGGGGAAGAGAGCCAAAGAGAAGGGGGGGAGAGCCAAAGAGAAGGGGGGGAGAGCCAAAGAGGGGGGAGAGAGAGAGCCAAAGAGGAAAAAGAGCCAAAAAGGAGAGAGAGCCAAAGAGGGGGGAGAGAGAGCCAAAGAGGGGGGAGAGAGAGCCAAAGAGGGGGGGGGAGAGAGCAAAAGGGGGGGGGAGAGCTAAAGGGGGGGAGAGCCAAAGAGGGGGGAGAGAGAGAGCCAAAGAGGAAAGAGAGCCAAAGAGGAGAGCAAAAGAGGGGAGAGAGACAAAGAGGGGGGAGAGAGAGCCAAAGAGGGGGGGGAGAGCCAAAGAGGGGGGGGGGAGAGCCAAAGAGGGGGGGAGAGAGCCAAAGAGGGGGGGAGAGAACAAAAGAGGGGGGAGAGAGCCAAAGAGGGGAGGGGAGAGCAAAAGAGGGGGGGGGAGAGCCAAAGAGGGGGGGAGCCAAAGGGGAGGGGGGAGCCAAAGGGGAGGGGAGAGCCAAAGAGGGGGGAGAGAGCCAAAGAGGAGAGAGAGCCAAAGAGGGGGGAGAGAGAGCCAAAGAGGGGGGAGAGAGAGCCAAAGGGGGGGGAGCCAAAGAGGGGAGAGAGAGAGCCAAAGAGGAGAGAGAGCAAAAGAGGGGAGAGAGCCAAAGAGGGGGGGGGGGGAGAGCCAAAGAGGGGGGGGGAGCCAAAGAGGGGGGGGAGAGCCAAGGGGGGGGGGGGGAGCCAAAGAGGGGGGGGAGAGCCAAAGAGAAGGGGGGGAGAGCCAAAGAGGGGGGAGAGAGAGAGCCAAAGAGGAAAAAGAGCCAAAAAGGAGAGAGAGCCAAAGAGGGGGGAGAGAGAGCCAAAGAGGGGGGAGAGAGAGCCAAAGAGGGGGGGGGGAGAGAGCAAAAGGGGGGGGAGAGAGCTAAAGGGGGGGAGAGCCAAAGAGGGGGGAGAGAGAGAGCCAAAGAGGAAAGAGAGCCAAAGAGGAGAGCAAAAGAGGGGAGAGAGACAAAGAGGGGGGAGAGAGAGCCAAAGAGGGGGGGGCAGAGCCAAAGAGGGGGGGGGAGAGCCAAAGAGGGGGGAGAGAGCCAAAGAGGGGGGGGAGAGCCAAAGAGGGGGGAGAGAACAAAAGAGGGGGGAGAGAGCCAAAGAGGGGAGGGGAGAGCAAAAGAGGGGGGGGGGGAGCCAAAGAGGGGGGGAGCCAAAGGGGAGGGGGGAGCCAAAGGGGAGGGGAGAGCCAAAGAGGGGGGAGAGAGAGAGCCAAAGAGGAGAGAGAGCCAAAGAGGGGGGAGAGAGAGCCAAAGAGGGGGGAGAGAGAGCCAAAGAGGGGGGAGAGAGAGCCAAAGGGGGGGGGAGCCAAAGAGGGGAGAGAGAGAGCCAAAGAGGAGAGAGAGCAAAAGAGGGGAGAGAGCCAAAGAGGGGGGGGGGAGAGCCAAAGAGGGGGGGGGGGCCAAAGAGGGGGGGGAGAGCCAAAGGGGGGGGGGGGAGAGCCAAAGAGGGGGGAGAGAGCCAAAGAGGGGAGAGAGAGAGCAAAAGAGGGGAGAGAGAGAGAACAAAGGAGAGGGGGGAGAGAAAGCAAAAGAGAGGGGGGAAAGAAAGCAAAAGAGAGGGGGGAAGAGAGAGCAAAAGAAAGGGGGGAGAGAGCAAGGGGTGGGACCGCTGTTCTGAAAAAAATGGCCCGTGTACACGGGCTTTAGTACTAGTATCAAATAAAAGCTATCTTTTTAGTATATGCAAGTTGTGCTCTTACAGCTGTATTTTTTTAAGTCATCTTATTAAATAAGCATATTCAAGCTGTGTTCTTGCAGGTTTTATTACTCTGGTTTATGTAAGTTATGTACTTTTTCTTATACCTTGTCCTTGCATATTTTTTATAGACTATATACCAGTGGAAGCTATTTTACTGCATAAGCTTATCATTTAGCATGTTATCGTATATAGCTTTGTTCTGCTTTATATACAGTAGCTTTTATACTACATTAAATATATAACTTTACATTTTTGTTGTATTCTGTTTAGTAGGTTTGTTCTTATAGCCTCTGCATTTGGTAACTTTGTTTTGTCTGGGCATTAACAATATCCTGTTTTATATTGCAGGGTCACAACCTAAACAGAATGTTTCCTTTTCTGGCCTGTTTGTTAAAGTGATGGTAAATCCTAGCGTTTGTGAAACGCTAGGATTTACCATTGGAACAAATAAAGGGGACTTTCATTCAGGAAGTATAAAATACTTCATTCTGAAAGCTCATTTATTTGTTTGCAGTGTTCGCTGCATTGAGCTGCTAAGGCAGTTTACGGCAGAACACTATTTGGCTGAGAGGTGACGTTTCCACCTCTCAGCCAATACCCTTGCGGAAAATCCGGCTTGGCGCTGTATATATTACGGCTTGGAACTTGGACTGGTTGCAAGTGGGGAGAAACAGCAAACCCAAAAGACCCAAGACAGGATTCATTCCTGAAGCAGAATGTGGCTTACCAACCAGAGTCATTACACCACCACCATGAGCCTCAATTCTGAGGAGACAACTGACTTTCTTACTTCCCGATACAAGAAGCGATGGCTATTGGGATACATTACCCACCCTGTCAATTCCTAACAAGGAAAAAAGTTTTGGGTATCCTTTGATATAAGAGTGTTCTTTAAAATGTCTTTAGAATGTCTTTATTGGAGGTCATATTTTAACCAGTCCCATCCCTTCCAAGACTTCCCCCATCCCTATACTAACCTCCTCTCTATAGCTTGATACTTATACCCTGCTTCTCCCTCACCCCTATACTTCTACCCCTTACCCCGCCTCAGGTCTAAATGAAAAAACCAGCAATATCTGGTCAATATTTTCATCGACGTTACAGACGAATACTGTGACTTGTTTCAACAAATTTACTGTTTTTATATTAATGTTATGTACTCGAAGTTTGTTAGTTGCCCAACGTTTAGTTATTTTGTTTGCACAGATTGTAAGAAAACCAGAAAGGAGATTATCACTACACTACAACCATTTCAAATTGGGATACAATTTAGTAATTTTATTTATATTATTTAAAATTATATTTAAGTTAGGGGGGTGTTAGGGTCAGGGTTAGACTTAAGTTTAGGGGTTAATACATTTAATATAGTAGCGGCGACGTTGGGGTCGGCAGATTAGGGGTTAATAACTAGTGTTTGCGAGGCGGGAGTGCATCGGTTTAGGGGTTAATATATTTATTATAGTGGTGGCGATGTCCGGTCGGCAGATTAGGGGTTAAAAACTTTAGTGAAGTGTTTGCGATGTGGGGCTCGGTTTAGGGGTTAATAGGTAGTTTATGGGTGTTAGTGTACTTTTAAGCACTTTAGTTAAGAGTTTTATGTTACGGCGTTATCCCATAAAACTCTTAACTACTGACTTTTAAATGCGGTAGGAGTCTGACAGGTACAGGTGTACCGCTCACTTTTTTTCCGCGATTTTAGCATACCGCAAATCCCCTTACGTCAATTGCGTATCCTATCTTTTTAATGGGATTTTCCTAACACCGGTATTACGATTGCTGGAAAAAGTGAGCGATACAGCCTCTCCTGTCAAGACTCCTACCGCATTTAAAAGTCAGTAGTTAAGAGTTTTATGGGCTAACGCCGTAACATAAAACTCTTAACTAAAGTGCTTAAAAGTATACTAACACCCATAAACTACCTATTAACCCCTAAACCGAGCCCCACATCGCAAACACTTAACTAAAGTTTTTAACCCCTAATCTGCCGACCGGACATCGCCACCACTATAATAAATATATTAACCCCTAAACCGCTGCACTCCCGCCTCGCAAACACTAGTTACATTTTATTAACCCCTAATCTGCCATCCCTAACATCACCACAACCTACCTACATTTATTAACCCCTAATCTGCCGACCCCAACGTCGCCGCTACTATAGTAAATGTATTAACCCCTAAACTTAAGTCTAACCCTAACCTTAACACCCCCCCTAACTTAAATATAATTTTAAATAATATAAATAAAATTACTACAATTAATTAAATTATTCCTATTTAAAACTAAATACTTACCTATAAAATAAACCCTAAAATAGCTACAATATAACTAATAGTTACATTGTAGCTAGATTAGGATGTATTTTTATTTTGCAGGCAACTTTGTATTTATTTTAACTAGGTACAATAGTTATTAAATAGTTATTAACTATTTAATAGCTGCCTAGTTAAAATAAGTACAAATTTAATTGTAAAATAAACCCTAACCTAAGTTACAATTACACCTAAGTTTTTTTGAGGGGCATTGCTTCAAAGTAATCAGCTCTTTTACCTGTAAAACAAAATACAATACCCCCCCAACATTAAAACCCACCACCCACACACCCAACCCTACTCTAAAACCCACCCAATCCCCCCTTAATAAAACCTAACACTACCCCCTTGAAGATCACCCTACCTTGAGCCGTCTTCACCCAGCCGGGCACAAGTGGACATCCAGACCGGCAGAAGTCTTCATCCGATCCGGCCAGAAGATGACATCCCGACCGGCAGAAGTCTTCATCCAGGCGGCATCTTCTATCTTCTTCCATCTGGAGCGGAGCGGGTCCATCTTGAAGACATCCGACGCAGAGCATCCTCATCCTGAGCTCGCATTCTATTGGCTGATTAGAACAGCCAATAGAATTTGAGCTCAATCCTATTGGCTGATTGGATCAGCCAATAGGATTGAACTTCAATTCTATTGGCTGATTGCATCAGACAATAGGATTTTTCCTACCTTAATTCTGATTGGCTGATAGGATTCTATCAGCCAATCGGAATTGAAGTGACGCCATCTTGGATGACATCACTTAAAGGAACCTTCATTCTTCAGTCGCTGTCGGATGGGAGAGGATGCTCTGAGTCGGGTGTCTTCAAGATGGACCCGCTCCGGATGGAAGAAGATAGAAGATGCCGCCTGGATGAAGACTTCTGCCAGTCTGGATATCCTCTTCTGGCCGGATCGGATGAAGACTTCTGCCGGTCTGGATGTTCACTTGTTCCCGGCTGGGTGAAGACGGCTCAAGGTAGTGTGGTCTTCAAGGTGGTAGTGTTAGGTTTTATTAAGGGTGGATTGGGTGGGTTTTAGAGTAGGGTTGGGTGTGTGGGTGGTGGGTTTTAATGTTGGGGGGGATTGTATTTTTTTTTCCAGGTAAAAGAGCTGATTACTTTGGGGCAATGCCCCGCAAAAAAACATTTTAAGGGCTATTTGTAATTTAGTATAGGGTAGGGAATTTTTTATTTTGGGGGCTTTTTTATTTTATTAGGGGGATTAGATAGGTGTAATTAGTTTAAAAATTTGTAATTTCCTTTTAATTTTCTGTAATTTAGTGGGGTTTTTTTGTAATTTAGTTTATTTAATTTAATTGCAATTAATTGTAGTTAGTTTAGGTAATTAATTTAATTATAGTGTAGTGTTAGGTGTAATTGTAACTTATGTTAGGGTTTATTTTACAGGTAAATTTGTACTTATTTCAACTAGGTAGTTATTAAATAGTTAATAACTATTTAATAACTATTGTACCTAGTTAAAATAAATACAAAGTTGCCAGTAAAATAAAAATAAACCCTAAGATGGCTACAATGTAACTATTAGTTATATTGTAGCTAGCTTAGGGTTTATTTTATAGGTAAGTATTTAGTTTTAAATAGGAATAATTTAGTTAATTATAGTAAGATGTATTTAAATTATATTTAAGTTAGGGGGTGTTAGGGTTAGGGTTAGACTTAAGTTTAGGGGTTAATAAATGTATTATAATGGCGGCGACGTTTGCGGCGGCAGATTAGGGTTCAATAAAGTTAATATAGTTGTGGTGACATTGGGGGGCAGATTACGGGTTAATAAATTAAATGTAGGGTTCGGCGATGTTGGGGGCATCAGATTAGGGGTTAATAAGTATAATGTAGGTGGCGGCGGTATCCGTAGCGGCAGATTAGGGGTTAATAATGTAATGTAGGTGTCGACGATGTCGGGACGGCAGATTAGGGGTTAATAAGTGTAAGATTTGGGGTGTTTAGACTTGGGGTTCATGTTAGGGTGTTAGGTGTAGATATAACTTTTATTTCCCCATAGGAAACAATGGGGCTGCGTTAGGAACTGAACGCTGCTTTTTTGCAGGTGTTAGGTTTTTTACAGCCAGCTCAGCCCCATTGTTTCCTATGGGGAAATTGTGCATGAGCACGTTCAGCCAGCTCACCGCTGACTTAAGCAACGCTGGTATTGAGGTGAGATGTGGAGCTAAATTTTGCTCAACTCTCACTTTTCTGAGGCTAAAGCCGGCTTGCAGAGGACTCGTAATACCAGCGTTGTCTTAAGTCAGAGGTGAGAAAAAAAGGCCCGTTAGCACCGCACACCATCACCAACAAAAACTTGTAATCTAGCAGTTAGTGTTAGGTATAAGGTATTTTTCATTTTCTGTAACTTAGTTTTTTTATTTTCTGTAACTTAGAATGTTTTTATTTTTTGTAACTTAGTGGGGTTAGTTTAGAGGGGGTTTAGTTTAGACAGTGGTTAGTTTAGATGGGGGGTTTAGTTATTAGGGTAGTTCTAGTTTCTGTTTGGAGGTGTTGGTTTAGGCTTTAATCTCCTAATAACCCCCCATACCTGTCGATTGGGTGATTAATGTTAGTTAGGATTTTGTAGGCTTTAATTTCCTAACCGCCCCCATACCTGTATGGGGGTTGATTAGGTGATTATTGTTAGTTAGTATTTAGTAGGCCTTAACCTCCTAACCACCCCTCATACCTGTATGAGAGTTGATTATGTGACTATTGATGGTTACCATTTTAGACCTTAATTAACTAACTACCGCTCATACCTGTATGAGAGCTGATTATGTGATTATTGATGGTTACCATTTTAGACCTTAATTGCATAACCACCGCTCATACCTGTATGGGGGTTGATTAGGTGATTAGGTTAGGGCATCTTAGGGGTTAATAGTGCATTTATCTACAATTTTTTAAATATTATGCATTCTTATATACAATGCATATTCTTCTAACTATTGTATATACATTGATATGTATTTATTTTTTCTTCTTGTGTTTTTTATTTTAAAATGCATATTTATGTTACAAAAGGCATTAGTGTTACAATTGTTTTATTGCATAACAAGCATGCAGTTATGTGATACTATAATTATAATGCAACTGTCTTTTATAACATGTTTATTTACAATAATAAATGCAAGAAAGAATGTCTACATTTTAACTTATATATCCAATACTTAAACTACTATTCATTATACATGACCATGCATTTTACTTCAAAGATTGTAGAAATGTAGTCAGGCCTTGTATTGATATTTAATATTTATAAACAGTTATTCATGTTAATTGCATAATGGTTTAACTTTTGCATATACAGTAAAATGTGTTAATGTATGCTTGTTTTGTGTGTATATATTTATACATACAGTATATATATATATATATATATATATATATATATATATATATTACATGGTTGTGCTATTATATAGGGTCACTAAACATAGATGTTAATCTTTAAATTATATTTTTTGGACTCAACCACACTAGTTAGTCTGAATAATATATTTATATCATAACTGATTAATACAACATATTTTTTTTCCCAGTCACTATGCACCAGAACACAAAAGTATAAAAGAGAATGAATGATTTCTAGTTAGACTTCCAACATAGAGGACAGGTTCAGCCGTGTCAACTCGAATAGCACAATGTAGAAGGCAAACATTGTAACATGTAGCATTATTGCTGGGCTAAATGAAGACTTACATTATGCCCCTTCCCTTATAAATTGAGGTGATTTGTGTGTAATTCAAATTGAGGGATTACATTTTGTAGATTTTGGTTATCAGTAAAGTGTATTGATAGATACAATGGCCCATATTTATCAAGCCGTGTTTCTGGCGAGTCAGGCGGACACACATCGCCGGAAATCAACCCGATCGAGTACGATCGGGTTGATTGACACCCCCCTGCTGGCGGCCTATTGGCCGCGAGTCTGCAGGGGGCGGCATTGCAACAGCAGCTGAATACGCCTGCTGGTGCAATGCTGAATACGTTGAGCGTATTGCTCGTCGTATTCAGCGAGGTCTGGCGGACCTGATCCGCAGTGTCGGATCAGGTCCGCCAGACCTTGATAAGTAGAGCCCATTATGTATATATAACATGTCTCTACTGTGAAGCGATTCCCCACATTTATGTACACAAAGATTTGGTAGTGTTAAAAATAAGAATGTTACACTAGAAAACCTGCCATAGTTTGCCTCTACGCATTTAATGTTAGGTAAAATGGTGTATTTATTTGGATGTACTATCATCAAGGATATTTATATGCATTATGATCATAGCGTGTAAGCATATACTAGACAGTTTGCTGATCACGGATGCTGGATAGATTATATAAACCATTTCTCCTGTTAAGTGTGGTCAGTCCACGGGTCATCATTACTTCTGGGATATTAACTCCTCCCCAACAGGAAGTGCAAGAGGATTCACCCAGCAGAGCTGCTATATAGCTCCTCCCCTCTACGTCACCTCCAGTCATTCTCTTGCACCCAACGAATAGATAGGATGTGTGAGAGGACTGTGGTGATTATACTTAGTTTTATACCTTCAATCAAAAGTTTGTTATTTTATAATAGCACCAGAGTGTGTTATTCCTTCTCTGGTAGAATTTGAAGAAGAATCTACCTGAGTTTTTTCTATGATTTTAGCCGGCGTAGTTAAGATCCTATTGCTGTTTCTCGGCCATCTGAGGAGAGGTAAACTTCAGATCAGGGGACAGCGGGCAGATTAATCTGCAAGAGGTATGTAGCAGCTTATTATTTTCTGACAATGGAATTGATGAGAAAATTCTGCCATACCGATATAATGTAAACTCAGCCTTAAATGCAGTAGCAGCAACTGGTATCAGGCTGTCATGTATGTATATTTTACACTTCAGTATTCTGGGGAATGGCACTTCACTGGAATTATACTGTATGCATAAGACTTTAGCCTAATTTGCAGGGACTAGCAACAGGCTTTTTAATAACACTTAATTTATTTATGTTAAACGTTTTTTGCTGGCATGTGAAATCGTTTAATTTTCTGAGGTACTGGGTGAAAAAATGTTTTGGGCACTATTTTTTCCACTTGGCAGTCGTTTTTATTTAATTTATGACAGTTTACTGATCTCTCTCATTGTTGTGTATGAGGGGGAGGGGCCTTTTTTGGCGCTTTTGCTACGCATCAAAAAATTCAGTCAGAAGTTTGTCTTCCCTGCATGATCCGGTTCATCTCTACAGAACTCAGGGGTCTTCAAAACTTGTTTTGAGGGAGGTAATCACTCACAGCAGAGCTGTGAGATTGTAGTTGACTGTGATAAAAAACGTTTATTTCTGTATTTTTTTTTTTTTTTTCTGCTATCAGGGTTAGTTATCCTTTGCTAATGGGAGCAATCCTTTGCTAAAAGTGTGTTTTTTTACAAAGATTTGATGCTATAACTTTTCAGTTTATCAATTTTCAACTGTCATAACTTTTTCTGTGCTTCTTATAGGCACAGTACGTTTTCATATTATAGTAAATTACTTAAAAAGTATTTCCAAGTTGCTAGTTTATTTGCTAGTGTGTTAAACATGTCTGATTCAGAGGAAGATATCTGTGCTATATGTGCTAAAGCCAAAGTGGAGCCCAATAGAAATTTATGTACTAACTGCATTGATGCTACTTTAAATAAAAGTCAATCTGTACAAATTGAACATATTTCACCAAACAACGAGGGGAGAGTTATGCCGACTAACTCGCCTCACGTGTCAGTACCTGCATCTCCCGCTCGGGAGGTGCGTGATATTGTAGCGCCGAGTACATCTGGGCGGCCATTACAAATCACATTACAGGATATGGCTACTGTTATGACTGAAGTTTTGGCTAAATTACCAGAACTAAGAGGTAAGCGTGATCACTCTGGGGTGAGAACAGAGTGCGCTGATAATATTAGGGCCATGTCAGACACTGCGTCACAATTTGCAGAACATGAGGACGGAGAGCTTCATTCTGCGGGTGACGGTTCTGATCCAAACAGACTGGATTCAGATATTTCAAATTTTAAATTTAAGCTGGAAAACCTCCGTGTATTACTAGGGGAGGTGTTAGCGGCTCTGAATGATTGTAACACAGTTGCAATACCAGAGAAATTGTGTAGGTTGGATAAATATTTTGCGATACCGTCGAGTACTGACGTTTTTCCTATACCTAAGAGACTTACTGAAATTGTTACTAAGGAGTGGGATAGACCCGGTGTGCCGTTCTCACCCCCTCCAATATTTAGAAAGATGTTTCCAATAGACGCCACCACACGGGACTTATGGCAAACGGTCCCTAAGGTGGAGGGAGCAGTTTCTACTTTAGCTAAGCGTACCACTATCCCGGTGGAGGATAGCTGTGCCTTTTCAGATCCAATGGATAAAAAGTTAGAGGGTTACCTTAAGAAAATGTTTGTTCAACAAGGTTTTATATTGCAACCTCTTGCATGCATTGCGCCTGTCACGGCTGCAGCAGCATTTTGGTTTGAGTCTCTGGAAGAGACACTTGAATCAGCTCCATTAGATGAGATTACACACAAGCTTAAAGCCCTTAAGTTAGCTAACTCATTTATTTCGGATGCCGTAGTACATTTAACTAAACTTACGGCTAAGAATTCCGGATTCGCCATTCAGGCGCGCAGAGCACTGTGGCTAAAATCCTGGTCAGCTGATGTTACTTCTAAATCTAAATTGCTTAATATTCCTTTCAAAGGGCAGACCTTATTCGGGCCCGGGTTGAAAGAAATTATCGCTGACATTACAGGAGGTAAAGGCCATGCCCTGCCTCAAGACAGAGCCAAACCTAAGGCTAGACAGTCTAATTTTCGTTCCTTTCGTAATTTCAAAGCAGGAGCAGCATCAACTTGCTCTGCACCAAAACAGGAAGGAGCTGTTGCTCGCTACAGACAAGGCTGGAGACCTAACCAGTCCTGGAACAAGGGCAAGCAGGCCAGGAAACCTGCTGCTGCCCCTAAGACAGCATGAATCGAGGGCCCCCGATCCGGGAACGGATCTAGTGGGGGGCAGACTTTCTCTCTTTGCCCAGGCTTGGGCAAGAGATGTCCAGGATCCCTGGGCGTTAGAGATCATATCTCAGGGATACCTTCTGGACTTCAAATCCTCTCCCCCAAGAGGGAGATTTCATCTGTCAAGGTTGTCAACAAACCAAATAAAGAAAGAGGCGTTTCTACGCTGCATACAAGATCTTTTATTAATGGGAGTGGTCCATCCGGTTCCGTGGTCGGAACAAGGACAAGGGTTTTTCTCAAATCTGTTTGTGGTTCCCAAAAAAGAGGGAACTTTCAGGCCAATCTTGGATTTAAAGATCCTAAACAAATTCCTAAGAGTTCCATCGTTCAAAATGGAAACTATTCGGACAATTTTACCCATGATCCAAAAGGGTCAGTACATGACCACAGTGGATTTAAAGGATGCTTACCTTCACATACCGATTCACAAAGATCATTACCGGTATCTAAGGTTTGCCTTTCTAGACAGGCATTACCAGTTTGTAGCTCTTCCATTCGGATTGGCTACGGCTCCAAGAATCTTCACAAAGGTTCTGGGTGCTCTTCTGGCGGTACTAAGACCGCAAGGAATTTCGGTAGCTCCGTACCTAGACGACATTCTGATACAAGCTTCAAGCTTTCAAACTGCCAAGTCTCATACAGAGTTAGTACTGGCATTTCTAAGGTCGCATGGATGGAAGGTGAACGAAAAGAAGAGTTCTCTCTTTCCACTCACAAGAGTTCCCTTCTTGGGGACTCTTATAGATTCTGTAGAAATGAAGATTTACCTGACAGAAGACAGGTTAACAAAGCTTCAAAATGCATGCCGTGTCCTTCATTCCATTCAACACCCGTCAGTAGCTCAATGCATGGAGGTGATCGGCTTAATGGTAGCGTCAATGGACATAGTACCCTTTGCACGCCTACATCTCAGACCGCTGCAATTGTGCATGCTAAGTCAGTGGAATTGGGATTACTCAGACTTGTCCCCTACTCTGAATCTGGATCAAGAGACCAGAAATTCTCTTCTATGGTGGCTTTCTCGGCCACATCTGTCCAGGGGGATGCCATTCAGCAGGCCGGACTGGACAATTGTAACAACAGACGCCAGCCTACTAGGTTGGGGCGCTGTCTGGAATTCTCTGAAGGCTCAGGGACAATGGAATCAGGAGGAGAGTCTCCTACCAATAAACATTCTGGAATTGAGAGCAGTTCTCAATGCCCTTCTGGCTTGGCCCCAGTTAACAACTCGGGGGTTCATCAGGTTTCAGTCGGACAACATCACGACTGTAGCTTACATCAACCATCAGGGAGGGACAAGAAGCTCCCTA
Source organism: Bombina bombina (assembly GCF_027579735.1). Lineage (NCBI taxonomy): Eukaryota > Metazoa > Chordata > Amphibia > Anura > Bombinatoridae > Bombina > Bombina bombina. Next base: position 257,986,631 of record NC_069499.1, on the reverse strand, counting down.
GCAATGATGGAAGTATCAAAGATAATTCGCTGGGCAGAGTCTCACTCTTGCCACCTGTCAGCAATCCACATCCCGGGAGTGGAGAACTGGGAGGCGGATTTCTTAAGTCGTCAGACTTTTCATCCGGGGGAGTGGGAACTTCATCCGGAGGTCTTTGCCCAAATACTTGTTGGGGCAAACCAGAGATAGATCTCATGGCGTCTCGACAGAATGCCAAGCTTCCTCGTTACGGGTCCAGATCCAGGGATCCGGGAGCGGTTCTGATAGATGCTTTGACAGCACCTTGGACCTTCGGGATGGCTTATGTGTTTCCACCCTTCCCGATGCTTCCTCGATTGATTGCCAGAATCAAACAGGAGAGAGCATCAGTGATTCTAATAGCGCCTGCATGGCCACGCAGGACTTGGTATGCAGATCTAGTGGACATGTCATCCTGTCCACCTTGGTCTCTACCTCTGAAACAGGACCTTCTGATCCAGGGTCCCTTCAAACATCAAAATCTAATTTCTCTGAAGCTGACTGCTTGGAAATTGAACGCTTGATTTTATCAAAACGTGGTTTTTCTGAGTCAGTTATTGATACCTTAATACAGGCTAGGAAGCCTGTTACCAGAAAGATTTACCATATGATATGGCGCAAATACTTATATTGGTGCGAATCCAAGAGTTACTCATGGAGTAAGGTTAGGATTCCGAGGATATTGTCTTTTCTACAAGAAGGTTTAGAAAAGGGTTTATCTGCTAGTTCCTTAAAGGGACAGATTTCAGCTCTGTCCATTCTTTTACACAAACGTCTGTCAGAAGTTCCGGACGTTCAAGCCTTTTGTCAGGCTTTAGTTAGGATCAAGCCTGTGTTTAAAACTGTTGCTCCACCATGGAGTTTGAACTTAGTTCTTAATGTTTTACAGGGTGTTCCGTTTGAACCCCTTCATTCCATTGATATCAAGCTGTTATCTTGGAAAGTTCTATTTTTAATGGCGATTTCCTCGGCTCGAAGAGTCTCTGAGTTATCCGCCTTACATTGTGATTCTCCTTATCTGATTTTTCATTCAGACAAGGTAGTTCTGCGTACTAAACCTGGGTTCCTACCTAAGGTGGTCACTAACAGGAATATCAATCAAGAGATTGTGGTTCCATCTTTGTGTCCTAATCCTTCTTCGAAGAAGGAACGTCTGCTACACAATCTAGATGTAGTCCGTGCCCTGAAATTTTATCTACAGGCAACTAAGGATTTTCGACAAACGTCTTCCCTGTTTGTCGTTTATTCTGGTCAGAGGAGAGGTCAAAAAGCTTCGGCTACCTCTCTCTCTTTTTGGCTTCGTAGCATAATTCGGTTAGCCTATGAGACTGCTGGACAGCAGCCTCCTGAAAGAATTACAGCACATTCTACTAGAGCTGTGGCTTCCACTTGGGCCTTTAAGAATGAGGCTTCTGTTGAACAGATTTGCAAGGCTGCAACTTGGTCTTCTCTTCATACTTTTTCCAAATTTTACAAATTTGACACTTTTGCTTCTTCAGAGGCTGTTTTTGGGAGAAAGGTTCTTCAGGCAGTGGTTCCTTCCGTATAAAGAGCCTGCCTGTCCCTCCCGTCATCTGTGTACTTTAGCTTTGGTATTGGTATCCCAGAAGTAATGATGACCCGTGGACTGACCATACTTAACAGGAGAAAACAAAATTTATGCTTACCTGATAAATTCCTTTCTCCTGTAGTGTGGTCAGTCCACGGCCCGCCCTGTTTTTTATGGCAGGTAAAAAAATTTTTGAATTATACTCCAGTCACCACTACACCCTTTGGCTTCTCCTTTCTCGTTGGTCCTTGGTCGAATGACTGGAGGTGACGTAGAGGGGAGGAGCTATATAGCAGCTCTGCTGGGTGAATCCTCTTGCACTTCCTGTTGGGGAGGAGTTAATATCCCAGAAGTAATGATGACCCGTGGACTGACCACACTACAGGAGAAAGGAATTTATCAGGTAAGCATAAATTTTGTTTTTGTTTAATAAGTTTCATTTTTGATTGAATCTCTATTTCTTTGTGCAATAAGTAATTTCAATTCACCTGTAGGTAGCATGGTAAATAGAACAGAATCCATACAGCAGATATCGATTGATTGTGCCTGAGGAAGCCCAAAGTGACGTAGGGTGCAACACACGTGTAGCGGCTGTTACATTGGCTGGAGCCGACTTCCACACTGTTTGAAATTACAGCGTTCTAATTATTTCAAACCCAGGAGCATTCTTTGGAAATCTCCTGCAAAAAAGCAGCTCTTAACGCAGCCCCATTGTTTCCTATGGGGAAACAGCTTCTAAGTCTGCACCTAACACCCTAACATGTACCCCGAGTCGAAACACCCCTAACCTTACACTTATTAACCCCTAATCTGCCGCTCCCACTATCGCTGACCCCTGCATATTATTATTAACCCCTAATCTGCCGCTCCGTACACCACTGCAACCTACATTATCCCTATGTACCCCTAATCTGCTGCCCCTAACACCGCCGACCCCTATATTATATTTATTAACCCCTAATCTGCCCCCCCCCAACGTCGCCGCTACCTACCTACAATTATTAACCCCTAATCTGCCGACCGGACCTCACCGCTACTCTAATAAATGTATTAACCCCTAAAGCTAAATCTAACCCTAACACTAACACCCCTCTAAATTAAATATAATTTTAATCTAACAAAATAAAATAAATCTTATTAAATAAATTAATCCTATTTAAAGCTAAATACTTACTTGTAAAATAAACCCTTATATAGCTAAATCAGATTATTCCTACCTTAATTCCGATTGGCTGATAGAATCCTATCAGCCAATCGGAATTCGAGGGACGCCATCTTGGATGACGTCCCTTAAAGGAACCGTCATTCGTCGGGAAGTCGTCAGCCAGGATGGATGTTCCTCGTCGGCGGGATGAAGATGGATCCGGAAGAAAGAAGATTGAAGATGCCGCTTGATAGAAGACTTCAGCTGGATGATGGACCTCTTCAGCCCCCGCTTGGATGAAGACTTCAGCCCGATGATGGACCTCTTCAGCCCCCACTTGGATGAAGACTTCAGCCCGATGATGGACCTCTTCAGCCCCACATAGGAGGAAGACTTCGGACCCTCAGAATTCTTTGGGGCATGCCCCGCAAAAGGCCCTTTTAAGGGCTGATAAGGTAAAAGAGCTTTTCAATTTTTATTTTAGAATAGGGTAGGGCATTTTTTTATTTTGGGGGGCTTTGCTATTTTATTAGGGGGCTTAGAGTAGGTGTAATTAGCTTAAAATTGTTGTAATATTTTTTATAATGTTTGTAAAAAAAAATGTATTTTTTGTAACTTAGTTCTTTTTTTATTTTTTGTACTTTAGTTAGTGTATTTATTTGTATTTATTTGTAGGTATTTGTATTTCATTTATTTAATGATAGTGTAGTGTTAGGTTTAATTGTAGATAATTGTAGGTAGTTTATTTAATTAATTTATTGATAGTGTAGTGTTAGGTTTAATTGTAACTTAGGTTAGGATTTATTTTGCAGGTACTTTTGTAATTATTTTAACTAGGTAGCTATTAAATAGTTATTAACTATTTAATAGCTATTGTACCTTGTTAAAATAAATACAAAGTTGCCTGTAAAATAAATATTAATCCTAAAATAGCTACAATATAATTATTATTTATATTGTAGCTATATTAGGGTTTATTTTACAGGTAAGTATTTAGCTTTAAATAGGATTAATTTATTTAATAAGATTTATTTTATTTCGTTAGATTAAAATTATATTTAACTTAGGTGGGTGTTAGTGTTAGGGTTAGACTTAGCTTTAGGGGTTAATACATTTATTAGAGTAGCGGTGAGATTAGGGTTTCATAGGGATAATGTAGGTGCCGGCGGTGTGCGGTCGGCAGATTAGGGGTTAAAAAATGTTATTAGAGTGGCGGCGATGTGGGGGGGCCTTGGTTTAGGGGTACATAGGTAGTTTATGGGTGTTAGTGTACTTTAGAGCACAGTAGTTAAGAGCTTTATAAACCGGCGTTAGCCCATAAAGCTCTTAACTCCTGGCTTTTCTCTGCGGCTGGAGTCTTGTTGTTTGATTTCTAAAGCTCACTTCAGCCAAGACTCTAAATACCAGCGTTAGAAAGATCCCATTGAAAAGATAGGCTATGCAATTGGCGTAGGGGGATCTGCGGTATGGAAAAGTCACGGCTGGAAAGTGAGCGTGAGACCCTTTCCTGACTGACTCTAAATACCAGCGGGCGGTAAAAACCGGCGTTAGGACCCCCTAACGCTGGTTTTGACGGCTAACGCAGAACTCTAAATACAGGCGAGTGTGTTTTCTACCTGTTTGACATGGAGGAGGTTGCTGTATGAGAAGCGTCAGTGTCAATCCCCTGTTGAACTGTATTAATTGTCCCATTGGCATATGTTCAGCTTACTTTATTGTTAGAGTGAGTGGTTGGGATGAAGTGCAGGGTTGAGTGGTAATTTCTATGCCCCCTACAGTGTTTATGTGTTAGCCCGCTTGAACAAATCTTACCTTGCCCCATAGGGAGCGAAAGTATTCACCAGGAGGACCCAGTCTGTTTGGCTTTTTGTATTTACAACTGTTATCCATATCCAAGAATTTATATTTTGGAACTATCCTATTATTAATCAGTGGACTCACTGGCCTGTTATATTATTGGGGATCCCTGTTTTTTCTCTTGGCTAATGAATGATTTGCATATGCTATTTACCTTAGACCATTAATTATGTGGTTATGTTTTTCTTTTCCTTGCACATTGCTTAACACTATAATAAATGAGTATATTATACATCTAGCATCCGTGATTGTGTGTTCTTGGGACTCTTGCAGTTCTTATATACTTTTTTATTAAGGGTTAATATGGAGTTGCTGGATAAGGTTTACTTTTTGTTTTCTTTTTTGATATGTTATCTCTAAACCTCCGTGCACCTTGGTACCCACGTCAGCATTGGAGTACCTTGACCATAGCCATCATTTCCATCACTAGCCATCACTGGTACAAATATATATATATATATATATATATATATATATCTGAACACAAAACTGGCACTCTCTGGTCTTTCCAAAAAAATCCTTTACTGTGAAAGTAATGACGTTTCGGGTACAGAGTATCGCCTTCCTCAGATACTCTGTCCCCCAAACGTCACTACTTTCACAGTAAAGGATATTTTTGGAAAGACCAGAGAGTGCCAGTTTTGTGTTCAGCTATATTTAATTACACTAGCACCTTGGCAGTTGATAAACTGGGGCATATTTATCAAGCTCCTAATGGAGCTTAATGCCCCGTGTCGAGTTCGATCGGGTTGATTGACACCCCCCTGCTGGCGGCCTATTGGCCACGAGTCTGCAGGGGTCGGCGTTGCACCAGCAGCTCTTGTGAGCTGCTGGTGCAATGCTGAATACGGCGAGCGTATGCTCGCCGTATTAAGCGAGGTCTGGATCAGGTCCGACAGACCTTGATAACTTGGGGCCACTGAGTGAGAGTACTCTCCCTTGTTACTATATATATATATATTGTTTTTTTTTATCTGTTCGTTTTATCAGATCCATTCTTTATTCATATGCATTATTCTATTGTGAAGTTTAGAATATAATAATGCATATAAATAAAGAATGGATCAGAAAAAACGGAAGGATCTGAAAAAACTATATAATTTAACATAACTAATTTGCCGGCGATTGCCAAAACAAAATTATCTAAAACCGCCGCTCTCACCCACATCGCCAACACTAAATAGAGCTATTAACCCCTAAACCGCCATCCCCCACATCGCTGACGCTAAATAAACCTATTAACCCCTAAACCGCTGTTCGCAAACATCGCCAACAGTAACTAAACCTATTAACCCCTAAAGTGCAATTCCCTGACATCGCCAAAATGAAATAAACCTATTAACCCCTAAACCGCAGTTCCCAAACATCGCTGACACTAACTAAACCTATTAACCCCTAAACCGCAGTTCCCCGATATCGCTGACACTAACTAAACCTATTAACCCCTAAACCGCCGCCTCCACATTGCAACAACCTAAATTAAAATATATTAACCCCCTAAACCTAACACCCCCTAACTTTAACATAATTAAAATAAACCTAAATTAAAGTTACAATTATTAACTGACTTCCTATTTAAAAATAAATACAATCTTACCTGTGAAATAAAAATAAAACCTAAGCTAGCTACAATATAACTATTTACTAACTACCTAGTTAAAATAAATACAAACTTACCTGTGAAATAAAAATAAAACCTAAGCTTACACTAATAAAACCTAACATTACAAAAATAAAAAACTTAGCATTACAAAAAAAAAACTACAATTACAATTACAAAAAATAAGAAACACTAAAATTACAAAAAAATAAAAAAAACTACCATTACAAAAAATAACAAATTAAATTATTCCTATTCTAATACCCCGTTTAAAAAAAAAAAAAAAACACTCCAAAATAAAAAACCCTAATCTATATCAAACAACCAAGGGCCCTTAAAATGGCCATTTCAAGGACATTGCCCTAAAGTTAACAGCTCTTTTGCAAAAAAATAAAAACAAACACCCCCTAACATTAAAAACCCCCACCCCTCAAACCGACAAAATAAAAAAATAAAAAAAAACCCTAATCTACCCATTGCCCTGAAAAGGGCATTTGTATGGGCATTGCCATTAAAAGGGCATTCAGGTTTTTTTTTATTGCCCTTAAAAGGGCATTCAGCTCTTTTTCGGGCCATTAAAAGCCCTAATCTAAAAAAACACCCCAAAAAAACTAAAAAAAAACCTTAACACTAACCCCAAAATCGGTACTCACAGTTGCTGAAGTCCCACGGAAGATCTTTATCCCAGCATTTTTATCCAGGCGGCTCCATCTTTATCCATCGCGAGACCAGCATCTTCTTCATCCCTGCGAAGGTGGAGCGGTCGAGGCGAAGGTCCAGGCTGAGGTCCATCGGTCCGAATTTTATTGGCTGATTTGAATTTGAAATTGAAAATCAGCCAATAGGAATTCTAGGGTACCCCTATATAAAGGGGGAACCTCGTATTTAAAATTCAGTGTGTGACAGTTGACTGCATGTAGAGGATGTCGGCAACAGAAGATAAGAAGGATGAAGAGTGGAGCCGGGATGAAGATAAGAAGATGGACCACTGCTGGGATGAAGATGAAGTGTCTCTGCCCAGGTTTTTGTTAGAGGGGAGGCCCACTGATTAAGCCCTAAAATATAGCCTTATAGACTGAATTGGAAGGCAGGCCTTTGCTAGACAGAAGTTGAATAAACAGTTTATACTTGCAAAATACAATTTTAATACATTTTCTATTCCTCTTTATTTTAAAGACTAAAAATCATTACAGTTTATTCAAATTATTAAGCTATTCACTGCTGTTTTGAGCCATACATACTAACCATACATTATATCTGTTAAGTTAATTTAAACCTTTATAGATAACCAGTCTCTTTAACAGATATTGGAGTGGCAATAGATTTGATTTGAATGATAAATTTTGCTCTATGCTGTAAGGCACTGAGCACACGGTCAGCTCAGAACAAACAGAAAATGCTACTAATGCTAGTTATTTCTCCGCTTTGTCTGCTACAAACCTCTTCTTCCGTTGTATAACAAAGTGCATTGCTTCCAGACAAGGGGGATAAGTGATTACATGTCATAGTGTGTAGCTTTTACATTGACACTTCCCAGATTCTGACATCTCTCAGCAAAGAAATCACTTGTCTGTTAAAATTACTTTTAAAAAGCTGTCAAAATTGGAAGGCCTACTGTCAGGAATAGCAGGAGAAAAACAGTAAAAATATTATCTCCTGGTGCTGCCCTCCCAGGAATACAAGCAGAGGTGCCGAATGAGAAGCCTGGAATTGGCACACAATGTGGCTGCCTTGTCATTGCTCTCTTGCAGGGGAACGTCAGGTGGAAGAGTCAGTTTATCTAAGTGTGGCTCTTGCAGTAAATGTGTCAACATTTTTACCAATTTTAGTTATACAGACAGTCTTTGTTACAGGCAATTTGTATCTTAGTTATAAATACAATTGTTTAGTGTGCATGTGTATGTACACTAATAAATGCAACTGTGTATACATATACTAATAAATGTGAATATAGGCATCTTTGAAGTAGCAAAGAAAAAAATGACAACCGTTCCACATGCCAAAGAAAACATAAAATCTAAAAAATAGAGGGCTAGATTACAAGTGCTAAGCAAAATTGCGACCACGCTAACGTGTGCATTTTACGAGTTGAAAGTAAACGCTTGCACTCGAGCGCAACAGATTAGTGCACCTGAAGACCTAGCGTAAAGTGTAAGGATTAAAAAAATGTTCCTCAAACACATTGAAAATTGTGTGTGTGTGTGTGTGTGTGTGCGTAAATATGTATATATACATGTGTATTTATTTGTTTATATGTGTGTGTATATAATTATATATATATATATATATATATATATATATATATATATAAATATATATATATATATATATATATATATATATATATATATATATAAAATATATATATATATATATATATATATATATATATATATATATATATATATATATATATATATATATATATATATATATATATACAGGTGGCCCTCGGTTTACGCCGGTTCAATTTGCGCCGTTTCAGAATAGCAACCTTTTTTTTTCAGTCATGGAACTGCTATTGAAATGCATTGAAAAGCAGTGCACTAATTAAAATAGCCAGTAGGTGGAGCTGTCCGTTTGTGTTTCAACAAAGTTAAGCAAGTTAAACAGCCTGAAATTGATCTGTGTACACAGATCAGACCAGATCTATTGAGCAAGATTTAGCTGCCACTTCCCTATTATCTTCCTGTCCAGTTGCTTGAGGTGACGGTGCATAGAATAGGTGCAGACCTAATATTATCTAACATGCTAACAATGCAGAAAACTGTTTGCAGAAAAATGCAAGTAAAAAACATTTTTGTTCATTAAACTTAGTTTGATGATGAAACAATCTATATTATTAGGTTTATAATGCTGTTTAGCATTTGAAGTCTTAGTTTCAAAGCTTTAAAAATAATGTATTAGGTGTTACTTATGACAATTTTGAGAGGGGCCTGGAACCTAACTCCCTCACTTCCCATTGACTTACATTATAAACTGGGTTTCAATTTACAACGGTTTCGATTTACAACAATTCCTCCTGGAACCTAACCCCAGCGTAAACTGAGGGCTACCTGTATATATATATTTATATTAAAACACACATACAGTATGTACACATGTATACACATGTGTTGTGTTTTGAATACAAAATACTTCACATTCTAATATTCTTTACATAGTAGAAAATGTTCTTTTTATCATATATATATATATACTGTATATATATATATATATATATATATATATATATATATATATATATACATATATGAATAATTTTTGTAAAATATATCTATACCTACAGTATATATCTATTTGAATATATACAGGTATATGTGAAGAACATTGGAATGTAAAGTATTCATAACTATCTGGCTTTAGTGTTGTTGGTCTAATTCGGTGTCGGGTTAGCTAGTGAGCGATAAGTGTTATTATTTTTTTGCACAGCGCACCCCATTGAAGTCTATAGAAGAAGTTAGCAAGATGGCCATATTGAAGTTCACATTGTACTTTCTCTTGCATGTTAACTTTTTACTTTTAACTTGTAATATGCGAGCTAACCTGCCCGCGTTAAATGTACACTTTTAGCAACGTTAACGCACAAATAAAAGTAAAAGTTGTAATCTAGTCCAGAATTTATTAATAAATATTCAAAACCAATGCAATTGGTGATTATGGAAACAAGTTGACTGCATACATATTTTAATACATGTCAATTTACTAACATTTAGCTTGTCTTGTCTGTAATCTCTAAAAGCCAGGGCTAAAACCTACAGTGGGGCACCATTATCCATTTACCAGAGCACACTTCTCGTTGGAGGTCTTAGTAAGTGTCATTATCTAGTTCCCATAAGGCATATGGTATTACTTTTCTTTCTAAATCATTATCCAGCCTATATACAGAGAATCTTTACAAGAAGACAGAGGTTAGCCAATGATACTTCATATGACAGTAGCAGCAGGTCCCAGAAACCCCTAGGTTTTACTACTTAATTTCAGAAGTAAACAGAGCAGACATCATGTATACAAAATAACAGCATGTACACATGTAAAATATAAATGTTAAAGGGACACTGAACACAATTTTTTTTATTTTGTGATTCAGATAGAGCATGCAATTTTAAGCAACTTTCTAATTTACTCCTATTATCATTTTTTCTTCGTTCTCTTGCTATCTTTATTTGAAAAAGAAGGCATCTAAGTTGGTTTTTTTGGGGGGGGGGTTTTGTTTAGTACTCTGGACAGCACTTTTTATTGGTGGATGCAAGAACAACCCAGGTTGTTCACCGAAAATGGGCCGGCATCTAAACTTAAATTCTTGCATTTCAAATAAAGATACCAAGAAAATGAAGAAAAGTTGATAATAGGAGTACATTAGAAAGTTGCTTACAATTTTATGCTCTATCTGAATCACAAAAGAAAAAATGTGGGTTCAGTGTCAGTCCCTTTAAGTAAAAGCTGTTAAAATTTTAATTGAAACTAATAGTTTGGTACTTCCTACTAATTCTTATTGCCTCCGCTTTTTGTTGGAGAGGGACTTGCCCTTAAAAGTATGACACAAAAAATATAAACAAACATGTGAACTACATATTAACTTACCCCCTTTCACATCAAACCAACAAACAAAAAAAGATTAATTTTCTTTTAAGCTTACACTTTGTAAATAAAGATAGGCAGACTCATTGAGCCTTTTTGTTCTAATCTGAAAATACATTTTGAATTTCCAATATTAGTTTCTGCTCAGTTGTATTAACCCCCAGGTTGATGCTGATGCTAATTTTACCATGAACCAGCTTTGGGGACTGACGTGTTTTAGGTCTTATTTCTCCTTTTATAAAGCTACTAGGCGATAAGCCTGCCCAGCCGCCGTTTATGTTTAAAAAATCCAAGCCCCCAAGCTAATATTACTAAAAATAAAAAATTTAAAATTACAGAAAAAAATTAAACAAAGCTATCCAAAATAAAAAAATGAAACCTAAACTAATACCACTATAAAAATAATAAATCCCTGCAAAATAAAAACACCCCTAATCTAATACTAAATTACCAATAGCCCTTAAAATTGCCTTTTGTAGGGCATTGCCCTAAGTTAAACAGCTCTTTTACTTACAAAAATTACTAATTACCCCCTAACAGTAAAATCCCCCACCCAACCAACCCCCCCAAAATAAAAAAACTAACAGTTAAAAAACCTAAACAACCCATTGCCCCTAAAGGGACATTTGTATGGGCATTGCCCTTCAAGGGGCATTCAACTCTTTTACTGCCCTTAAAAGGGCAAGCAGCTCTTTTACAGCCCATTAAATCCCTAATCTTAAAAATAAAAAAAATAAAAAAATCCTAAAACTAAGCCCCAATAGGTACTCACTGTTCCTGAAGTCCGACGGAGAAGGTCTTTTTCCAGGCGGCTTCGTCATCTTCTATCTTCATTCTGAGCGAAGGCGGAGCGGAGGAGAAGTGTCTTCCCCGATGTGCGGATCCGGAGCTGCGGTTCTCAGCAGCGGTCCTCAGCGGCGGCAATCCTCAGCAGCGTGGAGGCTTCTCTTCATCTGATCTCTGGCATACACTGAAAATTAGTGGGGACTTAGTATTTTTTTTAACGTAAAAGAGCTGTTTAACTTATTGCAATGCCCTACAAAAGGCCCTTTTAAGGGTTATTGGTAGTTTAGTTTAGATTAGGGGGTGTTTTTATTTGGGGGGGCTTTTTTATTTTCATGGGATTAGGTTTAATTTTTTTTTAATTTTTGATAATTTTGTTTATTTTTTCTGTAATTTTAGAGTTTTTTATTTTTTGTAATTTTAGATTATTTTTTTTGTAATTTGTTAGGTTTTATTGCTATGTGAGGGTTTGGTGGTTTAGGGGTTAATAGGTTAATTAGATTTATTGCAATGTGGGGGGTTGGCAAGGCCCGATTGGCCTACCAGGATACCAGGAGATTTCCCGGTGGGCTACAGCAGCTGGGGCTGGAAAGTTACAATTTAAAGGAGTCATTAATGGATGTAATTGGGCTTTAGAGGGCATATAACAACAATCTGGCACTTTTAAAAAAATACAAACTAATATAATATACTTCTGGAACAAAATATTGGGGAAGGAGAATCCCAGTTATCCCCGTTGAGAAAATGGGGTGTGCGCATTATACTGAGTAAACGGAAAATAGGGCTGGTCTCCAAAGTTTCCAGGGCTGCTTTTTATTCCCAGTCCAGCCCTGGGGGTTGGCGGTTTAGGATTTAATAGGTTAATTAGGTTTATTTTGCAATGTGGGGGTTTGTCTGTTTAGGGGTTAATATATTAATTAGGTTTATTGCGATGTGGGGGTTTGTCGGTTTAGGGGTTAATATGTTAATTAGGTTTATTGCAATGTGGGGGGTTAGCGGTTTAGGGGTTAATATTTTAATTATGTTATTTGCGAATTAGGGGTTAATTATTTTGCGATGTTGGCGGTTTTGGTGTTTGTTAATACTTCGTGTAGGAAGTTTTTTTTGTTATACTTCGTGTGGGCGGTTATGTTTTTTTATTTTTTGCAGGCGGTTACGTGTTTTTTCGTTGTTTAGTGCAGGCAGTTGATTGGGTTTTTTTTTTCTTTAAGGCTTCGTTTGCCTACGCTGCATCCAGGTGTATTCCGAAAATGGCAGGGTGATGTATTCACCACTGCCATTTTCGGAAACCACCGGGATGCAACTTTGTTGCATCCAGGTGGATTCTTTTGGCTGCGCGTACAGCCAAAATTCTTTTGGCTGCGCGCACAGCCAAAATTCTTTTGGCTGCCTCGCGCAGCCAACATTCTTTTGAGGATGCGTGCGCAACTGGCAACACCGATGGACGCGTTACAAGCGCGATTAAAGTATAGATTTTGAGTTGTCCTCTACAAAACCACCACTCTTATTTCTGATGTCAATTTAATTGCCCTCATTTTTTGTCAGTACATATCCAGCTACTAGCTGGGCTTTAGCTGGATGTAGTGACACTGGTATATAAAGATTTTTTTTTTCTTTCACTTTTTTGTTTTATTATAGTAGTGTAGTTTTGTGAAACATTATTTTGCATTAAAATATTTAATCTGTTAAAGGGACACTGAACCCAATTTTTTTCTTTCATGATTTAGATAGAGCATGCAATTTTAAGCAACTTTCTAATTTACTCCTATTATCAAATTTTCTTTATTCTCTTGGTATGTTTATTTAAAAAGCAAGAATGTAAGTTTAGATGCCGGCCCATTTTTGGTGAACAACCTGGGTTGTCCTTGCTAATTGGACAGCACCAATAAACAAGTGCTGTCCATGGTCTGAACCAAACATGTGCTGGCTCCTTAGCTTAGATGCCTTCTTTTTCAAATAAAGATAGCAAGAGAATGAAGAAAAATTGATATTAGGAGTAAATTAGAAAGTTGCTTAAAATTGCATGCTCTATCTGAATCATGAAAGAAAAAAATTGGGTTCAGTATCCCTTTAAGTATTCATATTATATTTGGAATCACTTCTATCACTTCTTCCTAAGAGGTTCCATTCACATGGAATAAGGTGGTTTGAGTTAGTGGTCAACTTCCAGGTTCAAAATAAATGCTGATGCTGACAAGTCAACTATTACTTCCTTCTCTGGAAACAACTTTCTATGAATCCTGTTTCAGCATTATGATGATCGAAGGCATTTACTCTTTATGGAGACGTCACTTATCAGGTACACAAGTACCCATCCAGCTGTTGGGCTCTCAGTTTGCATTTGCAAAACATGCATGCATGTCAGAGCAGACTTATTAATCCCTAGGTTATAATGGCAATCATCTATTCAGGAACTTCAAGGTCTAGTATTCATTAATGAAGGCAGCCGAGATGTAGAATTCGCTTGTTAGGATCCTATCATCTCTCTTGTGTTCCATTCAATATAGCTACAAGTGAAAGGTCCAGAATGATTAATGGATGAATGGGATCCTTTCATTTGGAAAGTTCTTAACACTAAAAACCCCAGTACTTAGATTGGCAAGCATTATAGGCCAGTATAACCCCCACCCAAATTTCTTCTTTAGAATTTCCTACCATGACAACTACAGATAGGGCAATGTTTTAAAGCCAATGTTCCACTATCAAGTAGACAATTTCAACTTTGTGGTAGCATCACATTTTGTCAGTACATAAACAAACAACTAAATGTTTCTCTTAGAATAGGAGCACAAATTATTCAAACACATTGATTTTAGCACTGATAGAGAAAACCCATGAGATTATAGTGCACCCCATAAAAGCCTAACAAAGCAAACTGTGGACTCAGCACTGATGATGCTGATTGGATGTTAATTATTATTATTATTGTTTTTAACATACAGATGAAAGTAGGAAAAGGAGCTGAGTGGTTACTGCTTTTTTCTTAAAGTTACAACAGGGATAAATGAGAGTTTATGTTAAGTAACATGTATCTTTAATATATACGTAGAAATAAAGATAATGGTGGTGTGAGCTGCACATTTGAAGAAGATTAACCATTAGATTCATGGATTGTTTGTTTTTGAGAAGCGACTGAATTCATGTCAAGTGTTGACCTGCCATATACCTTTTGCTGTACTCTAATTGTGTGAGAGAAGTGATAATAAGAATGCTGTAGAGAGGATCACCTTGTTCTCTTGTCAATATCACTAAGCTGATAAGAGACATAGGACTGGGGCATGTTGGGACTAGCCAAGGCCCCAGGTCTACTGACAGGTGAAAAAGTAAAGGACAAAATGAGCTGTCCTAATAACAGGTTTCATTCTTCAATTTGCAATAAAATCCTCCATGTTTTATATATGTGCCTCTTCACCCCATCATAAATAAGCAGTTTTTTATTTTTTCTTTAATATTTATTGCAAAAAAATCTTGTAATTCCACAATATAAAAAAGAATCCCATTTCAAACTTCTTTCACTAGACCAAGAAGGCATTTCTCTCCTAAACATATCAGTAATAATGAAAAAAACTAAATAAATAAAGAAAAAAAAATCTTGGGCTTTGAGGTTTCATTTATGGAGGCTGAATATCTGCTACTTAACAGTACATTAAGCTCAAGATTGAATTCTTCACAAATATGTATTTTCATTATTCATTTTGCCTGTGTTTTTTATCACTGCAATAAGAGACACTCGAAAAGTTAGGATCCCAACATTTCAACAATGTGCACAGTGATTGGTGGATTTATGCATGATCTTATTTAAAGGGACAGTCTAGTAAAAATAAACTTTCATGATTCAAATAGGGCATGTACTTTTAAACAACTTTCCATTTTACTTTTATCATCAAATTTGCTTTGTTCTCTTGGTATTCTTAATTGAAAGCAAAACCGAGGTAGGCTCGTATGCTAATTTCTAAGCCCTTGAAGGCCATCTTTTATCTGAAAGCATTTGACAGTTTTTCACAGCTAGAGGGTGTTAGTTCATGTGTGCCATATAGATAACATTGTGCTCATGCCCGTGGAGTTACAGTGGGGCAAAAAAGTATTTAGTCAGCCACCAATTGTGCAAGTTCTCCCACTTAAGAAGATGAGAGAGGCCTGTAATTTTCATCATAGGTATACCTCAACTTTGAGAGACAAAATGTGGAAACAAATCCAGACAATCACATTGTCTGATTTGGAAAGAATTTATTTGCATATTATGGTGGAAAATAAGTATTTGGTCACCTACAAACAAGCAAGATTTCTGGCTCTCACAGACCTGTATCTTTATCTTTAAGAGGCTCCTCTGTCCTCCACTCATTACCTATATTAATGGCACCTGTTTGAACTTGTTATCAGTATAAAAGACACCTGTCCACAACCTCAAACAGTCACACTCCAAACTCCACTATGGTGAAGACCAAAGAGTTGTCGAAGGACACCAGAAACAAAATTGTAGACCTGCACCAGGCTGGGAAGACTGAATCTGCAATAGGCAAGTAGCTTGGTGTGAAGAAATCAACTGTGGGAGCAATAATTAGAAAATGGAAGACATACAAGACCACTGATAATCTCCCTCGATCTGGGGCTCCACGCAAGATCTCAACCCGTGGGGTCAAAATGATCACAAGAACATTGAGCAAACATTCCAGAACCACACAGGGGGACCTAGTGAATGACCTGCAGAGAGCTGGGACCAATGTAACAAAGGCTACCATCAGTAACACACTATGCCGCCAGGGACTCAGATCCTGCAGTGCCAGACGTGTCCCCCTGCTTAAGCCAGTACATGTCTGGGCCCGTCTGAAGTATGCTAGAGAGCATTTGGATGATCCAGAAGCGGATTGGGAGAATGACATATGGTCAGATGAAACCAAAGTAGAACTGTTTGGTAGAAACACAACTCGTCATGTTTGGAGGAGAGAGGATGCTGAGTTGCAACCAAAGAACACCATACCTACTGTGGTGGCAACATCATGCTTTGGGACTGTTTTTCTGCAAAGGGAACAGGACGACTGATCCGTGTACATGAAAGATTGAATGGGGCCATGTATCGTGAGATTTTGAGTGCAAACCTCCTTCCAACAGCAAGGGCATTGAAGATGAAACGTGGCTGGATCTTTCAGCATGACAATGATCCCAAACACACCGCCCGGGCAAAGAAGGAGTGGCTTCGTAAGAAGCATTTCAAGGTCCTGGAGTGGCCTAGCCAGTCTCCAGATCTCAACCCCATAGAAAACCTTTGGAGGGAGTTGAAAGTCTGTGTTGCCTAGCGACAGCCCCAAAACATCACTGCTCTAGAGGAAATCTGCATGTAGGAATGGGCCAACATACCAGCAATAGTGTGTGATAACCTTGTGAAGACTTACAGAAAACGTTTGACCTCTGTCATTGCCAACAAAGGATATATAACTAAGTATTGAGATGAACTTTTAATATTGACCAAATACTTATTTTCCACCATAATTTGCAAATAAATTCTTTCCAAATCAGACAATGTGATTGTCTGGATTTGTTTCCACATTTTGTCTCTCATAGTTGAGGTATACCTATGATGAAAATTACAGGCCTCTCTCATCTTCTTAAGTGGGAGAACTGGCACAATTGGTGGCTGACTAAATACTTTTTTGCCCCACTGTACCTAGGAGTCAGCACCCATTGGTTAAAATGCAAGTCTATCAAAAGAACTGAAATAAGGGACAGTCTGCAGAGGCTTAGATGCAAGATAATCAGAGAGGTGTATTAATATAACTGTGTTGGTTATGCAAAACTGGGGAATGGGTAATAAAGGGATTATCTATCTTTTAAAACAATTACAATTCTGGTATAGACTCTCCCTTTAAATCTGTCCTAACTTGCCATCGAAAAGGAGACAAAGAAAAACATACTCAAGAAGATGTTCAAGGGTTGTCTCCTTGCTACATACAACAATTTTGTTCCAATTAAAGGGACAGTATACCAATTTTCATATAACTGCATGTAATAGACACTACTATAAAGATGAATATAAAAATGTATTAAAAAAATCCAGTATAAAACCTTTTGAAAACTTACTCAGAAGCTGCAGTTTAGCATTGTTGATGAGGTTAGGCTGGGACACCCATTGAAAGGCGCTGGAAAGGCAGGAAGAGCAGACACTCCCCCCTCCCCTGCATATGAAAAGACCCATTACACAAGCAGGAGCACGCAGGAATCTGTAGACTTCAGTATACATCTGATACTTTGGGTCTTGGTTAGGAATCTGAAAATCAGCACAATGTTATTAAGAAAATAAGCAAAAATATAGATTGAAACAAAAACACTCCCAGATGGGCTATATAAATGGATAATCTACACAACATTTATGCAAAGCAAATTCTAGTGTCCCTTTAATGCTCTTATAGAGACTCTCACAGAGCTTACAAACTACCTGCAACTAATGCCTGTAGAATTTCAGCCTTTTTCCAGGTGAGATATTTCATATACTTACATATTAATGTTCTTGGTAGGAGAATTTTTTAGTCATGGACTTTTGGTAAATGAATATGTTTTGTCTTAGTCTATACGCTTGTCCTGCACTGCTGAACAATTGACACATGGATAGGGATTGGCGAATGTTTTGCAAAATTCAAAAAAATGAAACGAATATTAACACATTTGTTTATTTCGAATTTAGAATGTTTGTACAACATTCAAACATTCATTAAATGTAACAGTATTTCTAATGCTATCTTTAAATGTAATATTTGAATTATGCAATATTCGAATTAGAAACATTTGAATCTATATATTTGTTTCTATTATGTATCTTTTTTTTTTTTTTTTTTTTTTTTTTAAATTCTTTTTATTGAGGAGAATATAAGAAAACATTATTACAGCATAATTGTCATATACATCAAGTATTCAAGTCATGCTTGGTGATTTATAACTGACACAATGAGAGTCCTCATTTTTTCATCCCTTCTAATTTAAGAGGTCACTCTTGGACCTGTGATGATATATATGTCCATAAATAGGGATTATTAATAACCATAATAAACAAAACAGTAACATAGAAAGGTATGGTTAAGAACAAAAACAAATTGAGATGTGATAAGCCATAGCTGAGTGAACATAACAGTGACATAAAAGAAAAAATGGTTAAGAACAGAAACAACTTGAGGTGAGATGAGCCATAGCTGCGGACAGCATTGTTATCTAGAACAGTGCTTGTACAGTCCCAGCAATCTATTAAACTTGTGTGATTTCTAAGTGGGAACTTATAGTTTACCAGGGGTATAAGTAGTTTGATGTGTGCGCTTTAATAAGGGGGCTTAACTATACTGTATTGGGGACTAGAAATTCAATCCCCTACTATCACCAGTATGTATATATATATGGGAATATAGCCCCTTGACTGCGACCCATATGTCAAGTACAGCCATAATATGGACCTATATATATGAGGATACAAACACGATTATTGAAGGAGGGTTGCTACCAAATATGATAATTCAGGGTCAATGTTTACAAACACTAACGTTATTCATGAGTTTACCAGGGTTTGAGGGAGGCCGCCATAGTGGGGAAGCTTTTGGAGCACAATATGCAGGGTAAACTTAACATGGTGGAACATTATTAACTAAATGAGACATGTATTAAACCAGACTTGTATCTGGGGGTGTTTTAACTAGTGATGTTTAGTCCAAAGTTCTCTTCAGCCTGTATCGAATCGAAAGTTATGTGAAGTTGCGGCTGATATGCCGTCTATAATGTTATGTGATGCAGCGGTCCCATGCTCGCATGGTGCTAATGGCAGCTGCACTTCGTGATAGTGCATTCCCAAAACAGCGGCGTTTGCCTCCAATTCAGAGCCTC
Organism: Bombina bombina; assembly: GCF_027579735.1. Taxonomy (NCBI): domain Eukaryota; kingdom Metazoa; phylum Chordata; class Amphibia; order Anura; family Bombinatoridae; genus Bombina; species Bombina bombina. The sequence continues at coordinate 257,967,242 of NC_069499.1, read as the reverse complement.
TCCCTTCACCTGGCTTGGTGCATGGAAAGAGTCTTAAAGAGGCAGCTGGTGCACCGTTAATGCTTTTTGAGATTGAAACCAACCCTGATGGTGCTGGTGCTGATGATGATCGGGCGTTACTGTGGTGCCGCTCAGGATCAGTTGTACTCAACTCCTGCTCCTTCCTCTCGTTAAGCGGAGTCCCAGCTGGTTCACCGGGAGCAAGATGGAGCTGTGCAGACATAAATGGCAGCCATATGGTATGTGATTGGTTTCCAGCCGCGCCGGTGTCCTTCAGCGCAGCCTGCAAGCCGGCCAAGGCCTTCTCTCTGCTATAGGGATGGTGGTCGGGCTCACGAGGGGTGCTGGTAATGGCTTGGTCTCCCCGTCGCTTTGATAGGGCAGTTAGGGGAAAAGGTCTCACCTCTGTTATTGCTCCCCTCTGGATGCCATCTTTAGTTTTGGGCGCTGCAAAGCACTGGTCTGATGTATCGGTATGTGAATGCCTGTGGCCAGTATTCTCTGTGGGAACTTGGTAAAAAGAGTTTTGATACATCTTGTTAAGCAAACTGTCCAGCCTAGAGAAACGCAGATTAAGTTCCTGTTCCAGTTCCATCTCCCAGGCGGTCTCCATGTTAGAATAGTCTGTCATGTTGTGAGCTTTGTAGCTATATGTTATGCTATGCAATATTGCTTAGAAGATCAGTAAGGCAGTCTCCCGCTGCCAGCACTGGTAACCCGGAGGAGCCGGGGGGGGGGTTGCAACCTATAGATAGGCCGCCACCTTAGGTATTAAGCTTCCGAACTGTGTCTCCGTTTTCATAGATACAGCAAACAAAGTTGAGTTATGTTCGCCTTATGTTAGGCAATAGTGGTTTGTTTCCAGATTTGCTGTTAATGTCTCTAAATTGGCGGATTATAGAGAGATCTTACAGAGCTGACAGTAAATGCGACTTGTTAGGTACGCCATTCGGACACGCCCCCCTCTATTATGTATCTTTTAACTAAATTCCCTACCACATTAACTATTGAACTTCTGAATTTGTCAAATCAAATTACATACAAAATTTTGAATGTGTATATTCATTTAACAAATTTTAAGGGGTTTTCATCCTTATCAACATTTGTCTATTCACAGGACTATTTGTTCAACCAAACAAATTGTATTTTCAGCACATTTGCCCACTCCTACACTCAAACCTTTCTACATTATATATTTATATCAAAATCATTACGCTTATGTTTTACTTCTACTTTTATTAATAATTGTATTCATTTGTAATACACTAAACATGGGTATCTATGAATTTTGCCATAGGCCAGAAACCTATTTTCAGTAAGCAGAAATCCATCACACAGACAGACAGGGTCATTAGCACCATGATGGGTTTTTTTTGTCATTTATTCTAACATACTGATTCCCTGAGTGAGCTTGTGTAACCTTATCTGGCAGCCAAAGGGTTACTCAGTTTTAGATTCTTAAACTGTCTTGCCACCCCACATTAATACACTGTCTTCCGTAATGCTTGCTGAAGACCACCTGTACTGTTCTCTGTACCATTCATTTATTATCTCCTGCTTTGCCGGCCCTGCTAAGCCTTTTCTGCTTGTCAGCTACCTCTCTACTTCCTGCCTATGCATGATTCATATTAGGACAGTTGACGGTAAGACATGTAAAAGTGAGTGTGTTTGTGTAAAGTTAATATGTGCCTGGGAAAATGTTTGTTTGTACAAATAAAGTACACTATCTATGGGCAAAATGACATATGTGGCGTAAGTTTCAGAGCAACTGCTGAAACCCACGTCACCCTTACGTTCACCTCGCACATCGGGTGAATCACATAACCTGCGCCACCAGATGATAATTGGAAACACTGTTGCGGTTCAGAAATGTGCGCAACTACACATTTTTGACGTTGCCAGTAACTTACGCCAGTATATAATTTTGCATGCATAACTAAAAATTAAATAAAAGTTGAATTTACCCGTAAAAATCTAAAAATTAAACCGATGCGTCAAAACGTTATTCAAAACCCCTAAATCCGCCATCCCCCATATCGCAATCACTAATAAAACATATTAACCCCTAAACCGCCACTCCCCACATCGCAATCAATAATAAAACTTATTAATCTCTAAACCACCATCCATCGCGGGTCCATCTTCTATCTTCATGACAGAGGCGTCAGCAGAGGTCATCGGCAACACAGAGGTCCTTTTCATGCGATCTTCCGCAGCACACTGAAGATTGAATACAAGGTACCCCTTCTATATAGGGGAACCCTTGCATTCCTTTTGGCTGAAAAAAATCAAATTAGCCAATAGGATGAAAGCTGCTTACATCCTATTGGCTGAATTGACTGATAAGAATAGGAATAACTTTTATTTTTGTATTTTCTGTAATGTTAGATTTTTTATTTTTTGTAATTGTAGGTTTTTTTATTTTGTGTAATGTTAGTGTTTTTTTTAGTAATTTAGTTTTATTATTTTCTGTAGCTTTTTTTTATTTATAATGTAGTTAGTATCTTTTAAATTTTATTTGTGTATTTTAATTGGGGTTAAGTTAGGGGGGTTAGGTTAGGGGACTTAGCTTTTAGTTTAAGACTTTGCGTTGGAGGGATAGCGGTTTAGGGATTAATAGGTTAATTAGGTGTTTGCGTTGGTGGGGGTTGGCAGTTAAGATGTTAATAGGTTAATTAGCTACTTTGCGTTGTGGGGGGGGCTGGCGGTTGAGGTGTTAATAGGTTGATTAGGTGTTTGCGTTGAGGGGTTGGATGATTAGGTGTTAATTTGTTTATTAGGTAGTTTGTGATGTGCGGGGATGGCGGTTTAGGGGTTAATACGTTTATAGGTAGTTTGCCATGTGGGGAATGGCCGTTTAGCGGTTAATACGTTTATAGGTAGTTTGCAATGTGGGGGGATGGCCGTTTAGGGGTTAATATTGTGCATGCGTTAGATGTTTGTTAAGGTAGGAGTCTCTGTTTATGTTACATGGAAAAACTTTAAGAGACTTTAGTTTAGCATGGATCTTTTAGATTTGGGATACAGCAATGCACCTTCACACTTCTATTACCAGCAAGCCTTAATCATTTGCATAAATATATAAAAGTTAGCTCCTGATATACATTTTTTTTTTCATGTCAAGAATTATTTACAAAGTTCAGAGCAACAATATTTTTGTCAGCTAAATTTAAAGTTATGCTTTTTTTCTTCAACAAATTTAAAGGGACACTGAACCCAACTTTTTTCTTTCATGATTCAGATAAAGGGGGGTAGTTATCAACGTGTCAACTTTCCTGCCTTCGCCGGCCCAATACGCCCGCCTAAGCTCGCCTCACATCGCCGCCGCGGACCTGAAAAAATTCACCTAAGTTATCAAGTAAAGCTGTCAAAAAACCGCGGGGCGATGAGCAGCGGCCTGTGAGAGTTATCACTCATCCAATCTCGCTGCTCTTCGGCTGTTTGACAGCTTTCTTGCTAGCCTGTCACTAAGCACTCACACTAAACTACACTGTTCTACACCCTATAACGGCGCCCCCGGAGTCCCCCGCAACTAAATAAAGTTACTAACCCCTAAACCGCCGCTCCTAGACCACGCCGTAAGTCTTATAAATGTATTAACCCCTAAACCGCCGCTCCCGGACACCGCTGCCACCTACATTATACCTAGTAACCCCTATCCTGCCCCCATATACCGTCGCCCTCTATAATAAAGTTATTAACCCCTATCCTGCTGATCCCGCACCTCGCTGCAAATAAATAAATAGTTTAACCCCTAAACCGCTGCTCCCTGAACCCGCCGCAACCTATATTAAATTTATTAACCCCTATCCTGCCCCCCCTACACCGTCGCCACCTATAATGATCGGAACAGCCAATAGAATGCGAGCTCAATCTAATTGGCTGACTGGATCAGCCAATCGGATTGAACTTGAATCTGATTGGCTGATTCAATCAGCCAATCAGATTTTTCCTACCTTAATTCCGATTGGCTGATAGAATCCTATCAGCCAATCGGAATTGAAGGGACGCCATCTTGGATGACATCCCTTAAAGGAGCCTTCATTCGTCGGTAGTCCGTCGGGAAAGAAGGATGTTCCGCGTTGGCGGGATGAAGATTCAAGACCCGGCTTCGAAGATGACCTCGCTTGGATAGAAGACTTCTTCAGCGCCTCTTGGAAGATGACATCGCCCGGATGGAAGATTTCTTCAGCGCCGCTTGGAGGATCACTTCATCGGATGGAAGATTTCTTCAGCGCCCCTGGGATGATCACTTCTGCCGGTCCGGATGTCCTCTTCAGTTCCATCGGTGGCTCGGCTGAGTGAAGACGACTAAAGGTAGGATGATCTTCAGGGGATTAGTGTTAGGTTATTTTAAGGGGGGTTTGGGTTAGATTAGGGGTATGTGGGTGGTGGGTTTTAATGTTGGGGGGGGGTTGTATTTTTCTTTTACAGGCAAAAGAGCTCAATTCTTTGGGGCATGCCCCCACAAAAGGCCCTTTAAGGGCTGGTAAGGTAAAAGAGCTTTGGACTTTTTTAATGTAGAATAGGGTAGGGCATTTTTTTTATTTTGGGGGGTTTGTTATTTTATTAGGGGGCTTAGATTAGGTGTAAGTAGCTTAAAATTGTTGTAATATTTTTTAAATGTTTGTAACTTTTTTTTTTATTTTTTGTAACTTAGCTTTTTTTATTTTTTGTACTTTAGTTAGTTTATTAATTGTATTTAATTGTAGTTATTTGTAGTTAATTTATTTAATTTATTTAATGATAGTGTAGTGTTAGGTTTAATTGTAACTTAGGTTAGGATTTATTTTACAGGTAATTTTGTATTTCTTTTAGCTAGGTAGTTATTAAATAGTTAATAACTATTTAATAACTATTCTAACTAGCTAAAATAAATACCAAGTTACCTGTAAAATAAATATAAATCCTAAGATAGCTACAATGTAATTATTAATTATATTGTAGCTATCTTAGGGTTTGTTTTACAGGTAAGTATTTAGTTTTAAATAGGAATAATTTATTAAAGTATAGTGTAGTGTTAGGTGTAATTGTAACTTAGGTTAGTTTTTAGTTTACAGGTACATTTCTCTTTATTTTAGCTAGGTAAGCTATTAAATAGTTAATAACTATTTAATAGCTATTGTACCTAGTTAAAATAAATTGAAAGGTACCTATAAAATAAAAATAAATCCAAAGATAGCTACAATATAATTATTATTTATATTGTAGCTATATTAGGGTTTATTTTATAGGTAAGTATTTCGTTTTAAATAGGATTAACTTAGTTAATAATAGAAATATTATTTAGATTTATTTAATTAATATTTAAGTTAGGGGGGTGTTAGGGTTAGTGTTAGACTTAGGTTTAGGGGTTAATAAATTTATTACAGTGGCGGTGGTGTAGTGGGGGCAGATTAGGGGTTAATAAATTTAATATAGGTTGCGGCGGTTTAGGGGTTAAACTATTTATTTATTTGCAGCGAGGTGCGGGATCTGCAGGATAGGGGTTAATAACTTTATTATAGGGGGGGCAGGATAAGGGGTTACTAGGTATCATGTAGGGCTCTGGGAGCGGCGGTTTAGGGGTTAATATGTATAGAGTAGCTTGCGGTGGGCTCCATGAGCGGCGGTTTAGGGGTTAATCATTTTATTTAGTTGCGGCGGTGTAGGGGGGGGCAGATTAGAGGTGTTTCGACTCGGGGTACATGTTAGGGTGTTAGGTGTAGACAGCTCCCATAGAAATCAATGGGATGTCTGGCAGCAGCGAACTTGTACTTTCGCTATGGTCAGACTCCCATTGATTCCTATGGGATCCGCCGCCTCCAGGGTGGCGGTTTGAAAACCAGGTACGCTGGGCCGTAAAAGTGCCGAGCGTACCTGCTAGTTTTTTGATAACTAGCAAAAGTAGCCGGATTGTGCTGCACTTGTGTGCGGAACATCTGGAGTGATGTAAGAATCGATCTGTGTCGGACTGAGTCCGGCGGATCGAAGTTTACGTCACAAAATTCTACTTTTGCCGGTCTGTAGCCTTTGATAACTAAGGCGAATCAGCCTCGCCACAAATACGCTGCGGAATTCCAGCGTATTTGAGGTTGACGGCTTGATAACTACCCCCCTATGTATAACCCCTACACATAAGTAAAATACATAACTAAAGACAATATCAAGAGCCCCAACACATTTATTACGTAAAGCTGGTAATCAGTGGCTACATGCATATGCCTCTCCTAAATGGCACACTGGCCACGTCCTGCTCATAACAGTTTGTGGGGGTTATTCACATTGAAGAGTTTCATTTGCTGGTGTAAATTTTGAAAAACAAAGTGTTAAATCATTTGTCTGGTGTAATTTGCTACAAGTTTTTTTTTTTCACCCACTACTAATTCAGTTGTACAGCTTTGCAAAAAATATTATATGGAGTTCAGCATAACCCTCCATGATTGGAACTCCCTTCTGCGCTGAAGAAAATAGAAGATTCGACTGGGGGGGGGGGGTGCCTAGGATTATAATCCCCCAAAATCCAATCAGCGGCATTCAAGTCACGTGATCACAGAGATGATCACATTACTTCCTTCTATCCCCTTCTGTTTACATTGGAACCAGTGGCATATTTATGTTTTGTGCTGCTCTAGGTGCTCAAAATTCTGCTGCTTGGGTCAGTGTGTAAACTGTTTTTGTTTTGTTTGTTTTTTCATAACAATTCAAAAGAAAATGGCCTAGCAAAACACTTGCATACAGGTGGGTTGAATTGCATGCATCTCATACCATTTTCTTCCGGGGAGGGGAAAAAAGGGAAGAGAGAGAGAGAGAGAGAGAGAGATGGTAAAGGAAAGAAAGGAGTGAAAGAAGGAAGCAAGGGAGGGAGTTGAGAGAAAGAAAGGAGGGAGAGAAAGAAGGGAGGGAGTTGAGGGATGGAGTGAGTTGAGGAAGGAAGGAAGGGAGGGAGAAAGGGAAAGAAGGGAGAGAGGAAGGGAGGGAAAGAAGAATACACTTTGAAACAATCACTGCCCTTTACATGCAACAACATACAGTAATTATAATTATTCAAGGAATGAAACTTTTTAAGTGTCCGTTTACTATTTACTCCATGGGGTCATGAATGCAGAGAAAGCTAGCTATTAGTAGCTAATATACTGAGAGTTTATGATTAGACATCACAAGCTGATCTAAGCAGTGCACAGACGCATCCAGTCTGTTAGCTGCTAAGACCTGCAATAAGCACTGCGCTCGCAGACCCACTACAGCTGACAAGGGGAGGCAGCATATCGGCACAAGGTCTTCTCCTCCAGCCTCACCTTGTAAGCATATCCCCGGGCAAGTTTCTCACCAAGAACGTTATACTGCAAAAATGCTGGCAGCTCTAAATGAAGCAACGGTTTAAAGGAGCACTGTCTGTGAAGAGAGACCTTAATCAGCGCACGTGCCTTGTCTTCTCTGTAAAAGCCTGCACTTTTTAGCTCACTGTACCATGTGCTGGCTTTTAGAGAGAGGATAGGAAAGATGTGCTGCCCCTCTCAAATCTGCTGCCCTAGGCACCGGCCTTGTTGGCCTAGGCCATAATACGCCCCTGATTGGAACTGTTCTGATCTTGTGCACTTACCCCCTTCCTTAAGGGGTTAATCACATTAATAATGAGAACATTGTATACAAACATGGTACTGTTTTTAAGCAACTTTCAAAAATGAAAATATATAAGCCTAGATATAAGCGCTATTGTGTGGTAACATTGCTCAAGTTAAATCAATATTGCTTCTATTTTTTTCTCACATAAGTGATAGTCTAGGTTGTGTTAACGTCTTCAAACAGTATAGCGCAGATGCGCTAAAGCTAAATCCCTTACATAACAGACTTCTATGGGCACATGCACTAAAATTCATGTCAGATATTGCTCGAGCACTAAACCGATGTTGTGCTAAGCAGATGATGCTCAAGTAGTAGAGTCCTTCATGTAGTTCTGTGCTATACTACTAATAACAATAATGATTTACTACAGGTGGTAAAAAGCTCTATATTTTACAGTGGTATTTTAGATTGCACTCAAGAGCAACACTTAACTCACCACTTTTAATACGAGTGCAATGAGTGTGCTAATAGCACTTCCTGCGCTACCATTAAAAGTACAGGGCAAGGAATGTAAGTTTAGAAGCCGGCCCGCTTTTGGTTCAGCACCTGGGTAGTGCTTGCTGATTCAATCAGTAAGCACTACCCATGGTGCCGAGCCAATATGGGCTGGCTCCTAAGCGTACATTCCTACATTTTTAAATAAAGATACCAAGAGAACAAAGAAAAATTGATATTAGGAGTACATTAAAAAGTTGCTTAAAATTGCATGCTCGGTCTGAATCATAAAATAAAAAATTGGATTTCCTATCCCTTTAAGATGTTTTGGTTAAAATATTTAACCACCCACACCAGATTTGTGTTATTCTTTGTGCAAGGTTGCACAAAAGATTACAATCCTTGAGCTATCAATCACGCTCCACTTGTAATCTAGCACTAAATATTATTTTTAAAATAAGCATGCGAGTAGGGAAAATAAAACAGCATATTAAAGCATAAATTCAAAAATATAAAAAGTATTTACTTTCATTTTTAGTTTTTCATTTTTTTTAAATGAAGAATTAAAAAATAAATGTAAGAATTTAAAGGGACATTAAACCCAAAATTTTTCTTTAATGATTCAGATAGAGAATCCAATTTTAAACAACAACCCAATTTCCTTCTAAATTTGCTTCATTCTTTAAATTTCCTTTGTTTAAGAAATAGCAATGCACATGGTTGAGCCAATCACATGAGGCATCTATGTGTAGCCACCAATCAGCAGCTACTGAGCCTATCTAGATATGCTTTTCAGCAAAGGATATCAAGAGAATTAAGAAAATTAGATAATAGGAGAAAATTAGAAAGCTTTTTAAAATTGTATGCTCTTTCTAAATCATGAAAGAAAAAATTGTGTTTTATGGCCCTTTTAGTAAAACACTCCACAATTATTCAAATTATAAAAAATAATATATAGATTCATTGTAATCTAATATAGTGAAACATCTTGGGACACTTTACACGCCCATCCTTTGCTTAAAAATATGTTGAGAAATTATATTTTTCTAAAAAATTAAATCCGGATAATCCTAGGATTTCCCGGGTTAAACGGACATTACCTAAGCGGCTGTGAGTAAAGCCTGATGTACTGTAATTCCCCCATCTACACTGTTTATTTTGCCTCCACCTGGGGAGTGCAAGGAAGGTGCCTGGCCGATCCTCTGGCATCCACCCCAAGTGAACCTTGGGGAATGAGGTTCGCCCCCCTTGAACCCTCCAGGAGGAGGCAAAAAAGATAGTTAAGATGGGGGAATTACAATGCACGCTATATATGTTTGATACAGAGACTCCACACTCTCAGGGGATTTATGATTATAAATCGGGCTTTACCAACAGCAGCTTGGGTAATATGCATTATGATCTAGTCAGTAATTTTCAGTTTGGGAAATTAGGACAGTGAGGACCTTTATTCTATTTCCAAACACACGTTATACATACTTAGTTGGATATTTAGGTCTAATAAACAAATTATTTGGTAAGGAACATTTATGAATAAAGTTTAGGCAACACTATGAAGTATATGCACATACTACATTATTTGTCCATCCCGCACTACAATCTTTTTTATATTATGATCCAATAGTACGAACTTTCAAGCCTCAATGAAGTATTGGTATATCAGGGTTGAATTTAATTCTCAATTTATTTCCCCTTTTTCCCCTATAGGTTTGTTAGGTAGCACATATAATATAACTAAAGAAAGGGGTAAAAGCAGGGTAAGAGGTTCAGTGTTCAAAAATATCAGTACTATGCTTATAAAATGTTTTTATTGTTTAATGTCCTGCAATTTTGGAACCTAGGTTACACAGCTGGTATATTAAGGATAATCAAAGCACAGGTGCAAACATATCAATACTGCAATGCAGTAAAAGCAGATTACAACATGGCAGCACCCATGATTAGAGGGAGACAGGAAATAACCTCATTAATATGCTAATAAAATGTATTTTGTTTTTAATTGCGGTTTAATAAGGTGATCACAGTAGCAATGGTGGTCACCTGGCTCTTTTCTATTTATTATTGACTAAAATATATATATATACATTTTTTAACATTATTTGTTGTTGCAGCCTTCTAGCATGCAGTGAAATATAAATATAATAATAGTATATTCTGAAGCTGATGGGTCTGTTGGAAAAAAAAACAGGAACATGTATTGTGCTGTTTATCAACACTATTCATGTGATGTCCAGAGGCAAAATACATGTTCCGCGCTGTTTACCCTGCAGCATGCGTAACTCATAAGTGTCCAGGAAAACATGGCCGAGGTGGAAACCCTAGACCTAACTGAACACATCTGGTGAGCCAATGGCAATAGACATATGTACGTAGTTTCTAATTATCTGCTTGGTCCCGGACGTGCACAGCTGCTCCTGAGCCTATCTAGGTGTTTTTAATAAAGGATACCAAGAGAAGGAAGAATATTTTGTTTTAGAAGTAAATTGAAAAGTCTCTTAAAATTGAATGCTCTATCTGAGCCAAGAAAGTTTAGGGGACTTGAAACCCAATTTTTTTATGTCATTATTTTGAAAGAGCATGCATTTTTAATCAACTTTTCAATTTATTTCTATGATCTCATTTGCTTCATTCTCTTGATATCTTTTGCTGAAAAGCATGTCTAAATAGGCTCAGTAGCTCTTGATATGTGGCTGCATATAGATGCCTCGTGTGATTGGCTTACTCATGCGCATTGCTATTTCTTCAACAAAGGTTATCTAAAGAATGAAGCAAATTAGATGATAGAAGTAAATTGGAATGTTGTTTAAAATTATATTCTCTATCTGAAACGTGAAAGACAAATTTTGGGTTTCATCTCCCTTTAATGACTTCTGTGTCCTTGTATGGCCCAGTCTACACTGCACACATTAAAGCACCCACAATGCCACAGGGTTCATAGCCAAATAGAGAACCTAGCAGCCAACAACAACTGACAAAAATGTATTAAATATAAATTTTACTGAAACATCATAAAAATACAGAATGTGCTCTGAATATTTGTACATGTCTTTAGAATTGTTCTTTGCTTCATCATAAAGCAAAATAATCAACTATGTTGCCATATTAATTAGCGTAATCCTGTATAATCCACTATTCATTGTTAAATAAATGGTATCTAAATAGATTTAGATTTAATGATGTAGTCAGGTGCAAAACTACAGGGGGTGCAGAGGTCGAAATTGCAACTGGGCCCCCAAGTGTGGGGGCCCAGCTTAAAAAAATATATATTTTTTTCTTTTTTACAATAAAAAACGTTCACCTGCCACTGCCTGCACTGATATCATGTAAATGTGTCATGATGCTCCACTAGTGTCTCTGACTACAGGGGTTAGTGTTTCTGTTTTACCCATTGGTGTTAATGTGTGTGTGTGTGTGTGTGTGTGTGTATGTATGTATGTGACTGTGTGTGTATTTATGCATGTATGTGTGTGTGTGTGTGTGTGTTTGTGGAATCTGTAAATTACAGAACTTGTTACTACAGCATGGGGGGGGGGGTAAACAGTGTCACTATACAGTACCACTATATATAGTATGGGGGGCTGGACCATGTCACAGACTACAGTGGTCACTTTATAAAGTACTGGGGCGGGTAGGGTCAGGCCAGCCATCTCACCAGCAAATTACAGACTGCCATTGACTCACTATATACAGTACTGGTGGGTTAAACAGTGTCACTATATAAAGTAATAGGGGGTCAGACCATCTCACAGACTGTGGGCACAGGGTACCTCCTTTTGCAGACATGTAATCTGATTCACGTTTTTTTTTCTGTGTTAAATGTAAAAAAAAAAAAAAAGATATGTATCAATTTTTTTTGGGGGGGTGGGGTGGGGGGCCCTTCTTAGATTCTTGCACCTGGGCCCTGTGGTTTCTAGTTACGCCTCTGGATGTAGTCATAGCAAAGATTATATCCTCAGAAAAATATATAATAGCCCCATGTACTAGTCCACAGGAGGACAAGGTTCCTAACTTGGGAGCGGGCAGCAGACACTGTACATTCACTGCCAGCATTTACTATTGCATAAGGACTTCCTTGTGCAAAGCCGTCACTTATTTTTGCAGGATTTTTTTCGGCACTGCAAGGACTCCAAAGTAGAGCCTGTTGCTTAGTACATGGAGCCAATGTATTTTTTTTTAAATGAATGGATCAGTAACAAGCTTCTCCCTGTTTTTGGCAGATAGGGATTTCTGAACTCTGAAAGGTATTGTCAGTTTGTTTTTTTCAGGGATCACAATCCCAAAATCTATCTGCTGTTAATACCCCTGAAGCTCAAAATTATTACATCCCAATAAAAAACAGAAGTTTTACAATTGCGTCCTTCTAGGCCTCATGAATGTGTAGTTAACTTTCAAGAATTTGGATCGTGATCAGAAATACAGGACTGACGCATATTAAAGGGACACTGAACCCAAATTTTTTCTTTCGTGATTCAGATAGAGCATGCAATTTTAAGCAACTTTCTAATTTACTCCTATTATCAAATTTTCTTCATTCTCTTGGTATCTATATTTGAAAAGCAAGAATGTAAGTTTAGATGCCGGCCCATTTTTGATGAACAACCTGGATTGTTCTTGTTGACTAGTGGATTAATTTAACCGACCAATAAACAAGTGCTGTTCAGTGGCTGAACCAAAAAATAGCTTAGATGCCTTCTTTTTCAAATAAAGATAGCAAGAGAACGAAGAAAATTTGATAATAGGAGTAATTAAGAAAGTTGCTTAAAATTGCATGCTCTGGGGCCTATCTATCAAGCTCCGAACGGAGCTTGAAGGCCCGTGTTTCTGGCAAGTCTTCAGACTCACCAGAAACACAAGTTATGGAGCAGTGGTCTAAAGACCGCTGCTCCATAACCCTGTCCGCCTGCTCTGATGAGGCGGACAGGAATCGCGGGAAATCAACCCAATCGAGTACGATCGGGTTGATTGACACCCCCCTACAGAGGGGGGCGTTGCAGCATGTGAGCTGCTGGTGCAATGCTGAATATGGAGAGCATATTGCTCTCCACATTCAGCGATGTCTGTCGGACCAGATCCGCAGTGTCGGATCAGGTCCGACAGACATATGATAAATAGGCCCCATATCTGAATCACTAAAGAAAAAATTTTGGGTTCCGTGTCCCTTTAAGTATAGGATCATTTTTCACCAAAATGATGATGAAAAAGTCAATGAACACTAAAAATGGCTGTTTGTGACCATGATTATTTGTTTAAATACAGAGAAAGCAAAATAACTAAAAAGTTTTAGTTTTTATAAAGTAATGGGCGCCGACTATGTTGAAACCTAGGTTTATCTAATTTAATCACTTCTTCTGAAGACAATTAGTGAAAACAATGGATGTTTGTAATGTTAAAGTAAATATTTATTTATTAACAGGGTTTAAAGTACTTTATCCGCCCCTAATTATCCTCAGAAGAAGGGTTTAGATAAGAGAAACTAGGTTTCAACACGCCCATTGCTTTGTAGAAACTCAGGGGTATTGCAAGGCTCACAATTTTCAGTTAAATTATAGGAAAATCAGGCAAAATAAATAATGAAAGTATTGCAAAGTTGTTTTACTATACACAATTAAATAGTGTATACCACAGTTTATCAAAAGTGTTAAATTTCCCTTTACATTACAAGAAAGGAAGAAAAATACATAAAAGAAAGTTTATATATTTAAACAAGATGTATTGGGAATACATTTTTGAGTTTAATTTCCTTTTAAATTAGTTTTTAATTTTATTTACATTTAAATATTTTAAAATACTGGGGATTTATTGTTGTTTTTTTGTTTATTTTTTATTTTATTTTTTTAATATAGTGCTTTTGATTTCATAGTGGTGGAGTCAACCAGTAGAGCTAAGGGTTTGTACTTATTCACCCAATTAACAGTCTAACTGTAGACTACATTGGGCCAGATTAGGAGTGGATCGCAAATGTTTGCGCACTAACGATATTGGATTATATGTAGAAATTTGTATTTATGAATAAATAGAACATATTCTTCTATGTGCAGAACATTGGAATGTGAAATAATTCATATTTTCATGTTGGGTTAGCGCACATGAGAATATGCAATTGGGTTTGTGCGTGAGTTAGGTTTTTTCCCTACTTTTTTTACTCCATTAACTTTTATGGGAGAATATGTTATCTCACACACAATATTCCAAGTTCAGCTTTTTTTGCACGTCAGGTTAGTGCCATAACGATAACTCTTTACTTTCAATTCGTAATGCAATCGCAATCCGACACACATAAGAAGTTTACTTCTTGCAATAAATGCTCAAGCGGAAATGTTAATTTGCGCTCCATTAGTAATGTGGCCCATTGTTGACAAACAAGCATTTCCTGCCTGCCTGTGCTTTATGTAGATGATTCTATTAAGTAAGATTATTTTAAAGGGACATTAAACGCAAACTAAATTCCAAAATATTATGTTCTAATCGTAGCAAAGACTTGCCTGAGCATAATACTCAATAATATAAGTGTAAAGTTTTTGTTTTTATAAAGTAATGGTCACTAGTATACCCTGCTGTAGTTTATCCTAGGTTTAAAAGCCAGTTCTCTTTAACTTATGTCCTCTGCTAAGGCCTGTTATGGACAGTTATAGAAAAGCTGATAAAATAGCAATCAGTGTTTATTGTCCCTGTAAGTGAATCCCTGATATTACTAAAACTGTTCTTTCATACATATGAAAGAATACCTGTTAAACTTGTTTAAAATATTTATTTTTTATTGTGAGATAAGAAGGTTAAACTGATAGTAAACTTTACCTCTTTGTCTAAACAGATTAGGAAAGTTTGTGATATTTTAGATGGAGTTTAATTCATCAATAGTAATGAAGATGCGCTTTAACTTACTTTTTCATGTAGCGCTATTTTATTGAGCTAACGGTTTGAAATATTCTCCAATCTGTGCTCTAGCTAAAACAAAAGTGTTGTATGGCTAGAATAATGATTGGAGAAAAGTTCAAACCGCTAGCTCAGCAAAGAAATTACTGAAGCACAAAGAATTTTGACGCTTCATTAAAAAGTTATAGTGCATATTCATTACAACTGATGATTTAACTTAATCTAAAATACCACTAACATTCTGGATCTGTTTAGACATAGGGGAACTTTAATATCTTTAAATAACTTTAATATCACTTTCAGTAAAAGCCATTTCAATTTCAGATGAAGCCAACAGCAAGTGCTTGTGCGTACATCTGAGTCAGGTATTTTTAAGTGCTGTAATACATTTGAATCATTATATTTTAGATGAAACAGAGTACCATGTCCCTTTAAAGAAATAGTATAGTCAAAATTAAACTTTCATGATTCACATAGAACATGCAATTTCAAGAAACTTTCTAATTTACTCCTATTATCAATTTTTCTTCGTTCTCTTGGTATTTGAATGTAAGCTTATGAGCCAGCCCAATTTTGGTTCAGCATCTGGGTAGCGCTTGCTGATTGGTGGCTGCATTTAGACACCAATCAGAAAGTGCTGAACCAAAAATGGGCTTGCCTTTTTTCCCACCTGTTTACTATTGCGCCAAAAAATACTCAAACCACCAGTAGCCTGAGTAAAACTCACTAGTTTAATGGTACTTTGATTTGGTCAACTCAAACCGCTACAGTACTCCCACACTGTGTAAAGAACCATGAATTTGCTGTGCAGTAGGCCTGCTTTTGTATTTATATGCCGTGCTGTTAATTAAGAGGCTAGATCTGATGTGTGCTACCTGTGTTGTTCCTCAGTGAGCAGCCCCTAATCCAAAGATAACAGGTACTCTCCTGTGACAGGTCAGAAAAAAACTAGATAAAACATAATCTTGTATTTGGTACATCAGACAGTCTGTGTTATCAGATGTCTCTTTTCTTTGACAGGTGGTTTTAAGTATAGGTTTCAGTGTATTATTAGTACAAGGTGAGATTTTAATTGTGTAGCCAGTGCTCAATTAGAAAAGATTCAATTCTCATGCTCTCACTGATGCACAGATGTCTGAAGAATGGATAGAACTTCTCAACATTAGGTTCACGGCACATGAAAACGCTGCATAATTATTTTGCCATCCCATTGAGTCGGTTTTCTTTTCCACCTCACATTAAGTCAAAATATTCAAAAGGCTTGCAACAATAAATAGTACGTGAAACACATATTTTAGCAAAAGAAAGATAGGATTAGTCATATAACAGATATACAAAAAAAATCACACTGTCATTAGAAAAAAATGATTTTATTTGTATGGGGTCAGAAATAAAGCTATGTTATTTTTGTTGCTTGGCATCACCGAGGGTCATTTGTTTCGTATTGATGTAGTACAATTTATGTTTTGTCATTTTTTTTTTCTACAAGAAATCTGACTGCTTATATTTATTTTTAAAGTTGTGCATTTATGGAGTTATATTAACAAATAATGTGCTTTCTTTTTACTGGGATCAATCTACCATTGTGTATAGAGAAAAAAAATTCTCATGTAGAAGCTGAGAGTGTTCACTGTCTAATTTCTAAGTCTCTTGAGGTAATATCAACTTAATATTAGGACCTGATTCTCATGCAGCATGTTAGATCACAAATTATATATATATTTGTTAATAATCACCCCCTAGAGGCTACCCCTGTGAAAACTGAAATTGGGTCCCACCAAGAGTATCTCCATGCAATTAAAAACAGCAAGGAAATTGCTGCCCATAAGGGACTGGAACAGAAGCCGGCATTGTTAAATAAGATAGTTAAAGGCAAAGGTGATCTCAGGAGATTTTATATGAATCACAGATATACTTATATTGTTACAAATGACAGTCACTGGTTTGTTGGCACATATGTTAGATATATCTCATTTTGCCAGGAATAAATTACTTTATACATAGATTAAATCCCAATTGTTTGGTGGCCCTAAGCATTGTATTTGTTTT
This sequence comes from Bombina bombina, assembly GCF_027579735.1. NCBI lineage: Eukaryota > Metazoa > Chordata > Amphibia > Anura > Bombinatoridae > Bombina > Bombina bombina. The sequence goes on along the minus strand of NC_069499.1, from coordinate 257,950,280 downwards.
TTTAAAAATGAGCACATCATATCTGTTTTAATTAAACAGGAGTGAAGGCAATTGAATTTAGAGTCTTGACACAATTGAAAACAGTATTTTATGAATGGATAATCCTGCTTATACTATATGCAATACTACCTGTATCATTATCATTACTAATAGGTTGACATATACTATGATTTTATTTTTGTGGCACAGATTTTTCTTCAGTAATTAATAGAAAAATAATCAAACCTCTGCTCAACTCTAGTCAATAAAATCACGTTGGAATTGTACCTTGATTGCATAAGCTGCAGCTTTTAAGATCCTAGGGCGCGATCACATATGTTGCGTAATTTTCAGTGCAACTGCTGAAACCCATATCTCCTGTAAGTTTACCTCGCACATCGGGTGAATCACATTACACACGGCGCCATATGATTTACTGGCATAAGTAGGCCAAACTGGCAAGGTTCAGAAATATGCGCAACTACACATTTCTAGCGTTGCCAGTCATTTACGCCAGTATATTGCACACATAAGTTAAAAATAAAGAGTAGGTTTTTTCTTTGTTGAATTCACACGTAAAAATCGAAACCGAAAAAAATTAATAAACTGACACTTAAACCGACTGCAAGGGAAACATGGAGGGTAATCAGCATGTGCATTGTCTCTCAGGTGTTTTAAGGATGCAGGTGAGAGGTTGTGCTGTTTGTGATTGGTTTGACACACTTGCAGAGGGCGGATACTGGCTTGATTAATTAATTAATCAAGTGGCCAGGAAAGGTTTAACTGTTTGATATGTGCAGCTGAAATTTATGTGAGTGCCCATGCGTTAGGTGTTTGTTAAGCCTTCCAGGGACTTACGATGCATTTTTACTGTGCTCAAGGGTTGCTGCGCCTGCCTATGTGTAGCAAGCTGAAAATGTAGTAAAATATATACATTCTGCACACGTAAGTCCATGCACTGCCTTTGTAACACAGACTGCCAGCACCAGTTCTATGCTAGTCTATGAGAGTAAAAAATGTGCACGCCGTGAAAAATCTATGCTCGTAATTTGTCTGCCGTGTCGGGTTTGTGATTGCATGATTTGAGAAAAAAATGTCAACGCTGGGTTTTGCGCATGTCTCCAAGTATGTTATCAAGGTCCTAGTAGTATTTATATTTTTTTAGTAAGTATTTATCATGGGTATTTAATTCTCATAGTAATTCTAAATTCAACTAAATTCAAAATGACTGCAACATACATTACTGCATCGGCATTTGTTAACGTGAAATCATAAGGCAGTAAGAAAATTCTCTAATGCGTTGTATGTCGATAATTTCAACATAAAGTAAAGCACATAGTTAAAATGAGCTCCAGAGTAGCAATACATTGCTGATCCTGAACTGAGTGTGTTTTTTTAAAAACTTTTTTACTTTTACTGTGTTTAACTTGTATGCAGGGCTAGCAATAGTGCAATAAAAAATGCTCCAACACATTAGAGTATGTTCTTATTGTAAATTTATGTCACTTTAAAGGGACAGTCTACTCAAAACTCAGATAGGGCATGCAATTTTAAACAACTTTCCAATTTACTTTTATCATCAAATTTGCTTTGTTCCCTTGGTGGTATTTTTGAAAAGTTAAACCTAGCTAGTCTCAAACTGATTTCTAAACAGTTGAAAACCGCCTCCTAGCTCAGAGCATTTTGAAAGTTTTTCACAGTTAGACTGTGCTAGTTCACATGTGTCATATAGATAACATTGTGCTCACTCCCGTGAAGTTATTTGGGAGTCTTCACTGATTGACTACACTGCATGTCTGTCAAAGGCACTTAGATAAGGAGGCTGTCTGCAAAGGCTTAGATACAAGGTAATCACAGAGGTAAAAAGTATATTAATATAACTGTGTTGGTTATGAAAAAACGGGGAATGGGTAATAAAAGAATTATCTATCTTTTCAAATAAGAACAATTTTGGTGTAGACTGTCCCTTTAAGTCAGTCTATCTGTAGAATACTCCTTCTTTATTGATGAGCAAAGCTGGATAATATTAATCAGTACCACAAAGGGGAATATCTGCATTTTATTATTAATAATTTTTATGTTTGGACTATTACTTTATACAAACAGATGCATTATAAAAGATAGTGCAGCAACTTGTCTTCAGATACCTGGGTACCAATGGCGACGCCCATAATTAGAGGGATGCACATGAAATGTATTTAGTGTTTAATGATATATTACTTTACACAAACAGGTGCATTATAAAACATAGTTATGGGGAAATTACATACTAAACACATTGTACAAGCACAGTAGTGGGATTATTTTTTGCCTCTATCTAGTCATGGGTGTCGCCATATTTCAATCTAGCATTCACTGCATTCCAGTGCTGACAAGTTTGCACAACTTGCCTTCAGATTCCTGGGTACCAAAATGACGCCAGCCATAATTAGAGGTATGCACATGAAATGTATTTAGTGTTTAATTTGAACAGCCAATAGAATTTAAGCAGCTCTCATCCTATTGGCTGATTTTAAATTTGCAGCCAATAGGAATGCAACGGTACCCCAATATAAAAGGGGTACCTTGCATTCAAACTTTAGTGTGTGGTGGATGATCACATGAAGAGGATGTCGCCGCCGGTCCTGGTCTGTTCTGCGCTGCCACAGCTCTGCACCACCAGGATGAAGATAGAAGATGCCCCCGCGATGGAGGAAGATGTTGTCGCCTGGATGAAGACTTCACGCAGCCTGGATGAAGATGGATGTCCGGACTTCAGGAACTGTGAGTAGATTTTCTGGGGTTAGTGTTAGGTCTTTTTTTTGTTTTATTTTTTTGTTTTTTTGTTTTAGATTAGGGCTTTTTTATTTTTATGGGCGAAAAAATGCTGAATGCCCTTTTAAGGGCAATGCCCATACAAATGCCCCTTTAGCTTAGGTTTTTTTAGACTTAGGTTTTTATATTTTGGGGGGTTTTGGTTGAGTGGGGGGTTTACTTTTAGGGGGGACTTTGTAATTATTTTAGGTAAAAGAGCTATTTAACTTAGGGCAATGCCCTACAAAAGGGCTATTGACAGTTTATTGATAGGTATGGGAGTGTTTTTATTTTGGGGTTGCTTTTTTGTTTTTAGGGCTATTAGATTAGTTTTAATTTTTATTATTTTGTATAATTTTGTTTATTATTTTTAGTAATGTTAGATTTTATTTCTTTTCGTAGTGTTAGGTTTTTTAATCTTGTAATTTAGGTTTTTTTATTTTTCGTTTATTTCATTTTCGTAAATAGTTATGTTAGGTTTATTTATAGTTTAATCTTAGGTAAATTATATTGTAATTTTAATTTAAAGTATAGGGGATAGTTAGGTTTAGGGGCTAATAGTTTAATTTAGTTATTTGCGATGTGGGGGTCGCCAGTTTAGGGGTTAATAGGTTTAGTTTAGTCTTTGCGATGTGGGAGGGCGGCGGTTGAGGGATTAATAGGTTTATTATAGTCTTTGCGATGCGAGGGGTTGTCGGTTTAGGGGTTAACAGGTTTAGTTTAGTCTTTGCGATGTGGGGATCCGGCGGTTTGAGGGTTAATAGGTTTATTATAGCCTTTGTGATGCGGGCAGTCGATGGTTTAGGGGTTAATACTTTAATTTAGTGTTGGCAATATGGGGGCGGCGGTTTAGGGGTTAATAGTTTTATTTAGTGTTGGCGATGTGGGGGGGCGGTGGTTTAGGGGTTAATAGGTTTATTATAGTAGTAGCGATGTGGGGGGCCAGTGGTTTAGGTATTAATAGGTTTATTATAGTATTTGCGACGTGGGGAGTGGCAGTTTAGGGATTATTAAGTAGTTTATGGGTGTTAGTGAACTTTGTAACATTTTAGTTATAAGTTTTGTGAAATATTTTTGTTTTGCAAAATCCATAACTACTGGTCTCAGATAGCGGAATGGATCGCGGCGGTATAGACTATAACGCAAGCATTTTAGCCGGACAGCACAACCTGTAATACAGGCAGTATGAAAATCCTGCACTCAAAAGCTATTTTTTGAGTGCGAAATGGAGAGTTGCATAAAGCCTAAAACACTTGCGGTATAGCTGTACCGACGTGACTTGTAATAGGGAGACCTGCATATTCCACGCGGTATAGCGGTATGCACCACTAAACTTGTAATTTAGGTGAATGACCTTTGAAATGAAAAGTAATTAAAAAAAAATGGAAGAAAGAAACAAAATAAAATGTGCATGTGTACAGCCCTTGTCTGTTAGTCATTTTAAAGTGATGGTAAATCCCAGCATTTGGGAAACGCTAGGATTTACAATCGTAACAAATAAAGGGGACTTTCATTCATGAAGTATAAAATACTTCATTCTGAAAGCCCCTTTATTTGTTAGCAGCGTTTGCTGCGCTGAGCTGCTAAAGGCAGCCCACGGGCAGAACGCTATTTGGCTGAGAGGTGACGTTTCCACCTCTTAGCCAATAGCCGTGCTGGAAATACAGCTTGGCGCCAGGTTTTGCGGCGCCAAGCTGTATTTCCCGCACTGCTATTGGCTAAGAGGTTGAAACGTCACATCTCAGCCAAATAGCGTTCTGCCCGTGGGCTGCCTTTAGCAGCTCAGCGCAGCAAACTCTGCTAACAAATAAAGGGGCTTTCAGAATTAAGTATTTTATACTTCATGAATGAAAGTCCCCTTTATTTGTTACGATTGTAAATCCTAGCGTTTCCTAAACGCTAGGATTTACCATCACTTTAACCCCACATTTTTTCTTTCATGATTCAGATAAAGAATACCATTTAAAAGCTTTCAATTTTCTTCTATTATTAAATTTGTGTCATTCTCATGTTATTCTTTGTTGAAGAGATATGTGAATAGGCAGAATGCACGTCTGGAGCACTCATGATAGAAAAAAAAAATAGTGCTGCCATCTAGTGCTCTTGCTAATGTATATTATTGTTGAAAAACAGCTGCCAAATAGTGATACAGACAGATGCACGCTTCTGATCTTACCCTCCTGCTTTTCAACAAAAGATAACAAAAAATGAAGAAAATTTGATAATAGAAGAAAAATTGGAAAGTTGTAAAAAAATTGGTATGCTCCATCTGAGTCATGAAAGAAAATGTCGGGGTTTTATGTCCATTTACAAAAGCAGCACTTGAAATTTAGTACTGAGATTTCACCATTAATGCAGAAAGATATGTAGACATTTTGGAGCAACATATGCCGCCATCCAGACATCGTCTTTTCCAGGGACGTCCCTGCATTTTCTAGCAGGACAACGCCAAACCACATTCTGCCCGGATTACAAGCGCATGGTTGCGTAAGCATAGAGTGCAGGTACTAGCATGGCCTGCAGTCCTGACCTGTCTCCGACTGAGAATGTGTAGGACATTATGAAGCGCAAAATAAGACAACGAAGGCTCCCGTACAGTTGCGCAGCTGAAGACATGCATAATAGATGAATGGGGGAACATTCCGCTTGCTCAACTTAACCAACTGGTGTCTTCAGTACCCAAATGCTCAATAAGTGTTATTAAAATAAAAGGTGATGATACACAGTGGTAAACAGTCGACTGTCCCAACTTTTTTGGAGTGTGTTGCAGTCATTAAATTTGAAATGAGTGTATATTTTCAAAAATACATTACATTCACTAAGTAAAACATCAGATAATGTGTTAATAACGTGTTTTCAATATAGTACAGGGTGAATTGAATTTCCAAATGAAGCCAGTAAGAATATTTAGGAGCCTGACATATTTTTAGGAGCCAGAAAGTGGTATTTGTAAATAGATCTATGGAAAATAACCCAAAAAGTTTGGAGCCAGGGGCAAAATTCTAGAAGCCAGTGGCTACCTGGCTCCTGGGTTTGTTAAGCCCTGCCTTAGTCCCTTCACATCTAGTCTATTTTAAACTCTCTACACCAGAGCTTTCCAAACTTTTCATGTTGGTGACACACTTTTTAGACCTACATCATTTCGTGACACAGTAATTCAGTTGTACTGGCAAACAGGAGGTTAAACTAACTTGTTTTAAGAGATACGGACACATACATAAATTATATAATAACAAAACGTATTTACAAGTAACAGTAAGTAAGTATGTGCAAGAATTAAACAAAAGTTTAATATCACCAACAGCTACTTACTATTTTAATAGGATGTATAAGATTGATAGGATGGACACAATTTCTGAATATTTGGTGGAATATTAGATAAAGACACTCGCATTTCATCATTAAGCATTTTTAAGCTTCCCCTTCCTATCCCTATATCAAGAGCAGGAGCAGAAATGCACTACTGGGAGCTAGTTGCAAAAAAACCCCACTGACTTCTGACTTCAGCTCAGCGTTTAAGCTGCCGCCCTCAGAGCTTGGTGAGTCCGATTGACTACTGCCCATGCTGCAAACACACTGCTGTCATGAGCCAATTAAGGAGACTACACATGCAGTCAGGAGCCAATGTGCCGCCAAAGCCACCAATGGCAATAGTTTCAGTTCCCACTGATCTGCGCCAATAGGTTAAGATGATCTGTGACCCCCTAGGTATCAATCACGTGTCAACCATGTGATATGCGTAGCAAGCAGACGGAAAGTCAGAAACCAAAAAAAAATGTATTAAAAATTAAAATTTTAAAAAATTAGTGCTGAAACAGGGACACACCTACACACTGCTGCCGACACACTAGTGTGTCCCGACACACAGTTTGGAAAGCACTGCTCTACACTGACAAATACTGAACTGTGAAACAATCCTCCTTCCAATCCATATTAAGGTTCCAATCTTTTGAAACCCCCTTCCTTTGATCACATATATTTAAATGTCCTATTTAGAAATCAGAAACTGATTATCACTTATTTTATATTTGCATTGGAACACACTCATTTCCTGATTTCTTTTTAATGCTATGTATGCAACAAAAAAAACTACCACATATATTTCTGACTCTTTATTATAAATAATTTAAGCATGCATTATACGATTTATAAAAGTACATGCATTATACGATTTATAAAAGTGTTTTAATGCATGTTAAGGATTGGTTTAAAAGATATAAAAAATAGTTACCACATAATGATCACTTTACAGGTCTTAAAACCATCAGCCATTTTGGTTGGTGAACAAAATATAAGAGAAGGGCTGGAGAGAGATTTGTCAAAAGAAAGAGGCATAGTAGTGATGAGAAATAAAGTGGAATAAAGAAAGAGTTTTGTGTAAAGGAAAATTTTAGTTTAGAGGGATAGAAGTTACAATATAATGGATCTGATGATCAAAAACTTGTCGGCATAAATAGAAATTACACAATATTTTTGATAAATGAATTGAGAGTCCTCACAGTACTGATGTAGGGTTGCCACCCAGCCGGTATTTTACCGACACGACCGGTATTTTTAAGGTTCATGTCAATGTAGAAAATAATGAATAAATATTGAAAGAAAGCCCCTGTCAAAATGAAACTTCTTCTGAGTGTGATGAATACAAGTTATAAACAAATGAGCATTTAAAATCAGTCCCATCAGCTTTAGTTTTTTAGTTATGCTGTTTAATTAGTTATGCAAATTTATGTTAATTAGCATGGCCGGTATTTTTTTCCAAGAAAGGTGGCAACCCTATACTGATAAGGCATCTTAGATGATCTTACCAGAGTGTATAGGGAGGAACTATACTTCATTTTACTGCTTAAACTGGAAAGGAAGAATATCATTAGCCAATAAGAAGACATTACTCTGCCAGACGGTTCTTCTCTAGGACTCGAATAATATGGAAAAAGTGTATAGGTCTCACTTGACACAATCAAGTTGCAATGCTTTGTATAAATCATATAATTAATCATTATTTGGAATACGGCCTCATTCAATGAAGGCACTTTCTGGGTTTACAAGTATGTTACAGTATTTTCATTTCCTTGCCTCTAGAACCTTTCTGTCCTCAGGTGGGATTGTCAAAAGAGTTTCCCAGTTCAACTTTGCAAGTTAAAATATTGCCCTGGTAGTCTCTGCCCTATCGTAAGCACTAACTGCTTTGTTTCGCGCGGGACTAAAATAGTTTTAATTTCTATTGTTATAGCAATAAATCCTTGGGACATGGTGAACCCAGATAATTACAGTTCAACAGGTTTTCAGTTAAGGGTTCCTGATGTCCTAATTTAGAATGGTAATGTATTTCTGTTTTGAATGATATGTCCACTTACTATCTGGTTCTAGTGTCAACTTGAGAAGTGCCTTCGGGCCTGACTAGACTACATGCGTATTGATGGACCTGGTATTCGCAAATGTGTAATTTAAGATATTACCTTACAACAAAATGGGAAGTTGTGATATGCTACAAATCAGATCTGTACCTTAGATTCCTCTGTTAGAATACTATCTGTGTATGTAACTAGAGTACTAGACAGAACTCATGTTTTGTTGCCTATTTTATTTGGGATACCCACAATTTGTGTTTGTACCTTTGTTTTGTGTATTTCTGTGGGGCATGTTAGTCCCGGTTTGTCTTTACTTCTTAAATAAAGAATATGAAAAAGAAAAAAAATTGCCCTGGGAGGTAACCTTTACCTTGTAAATGCCAGGATATGGTGTTAAATAAAAAAAATATATAATCGCTATTCTAATGGACCCTTGATATAGTTATATTTAAAAATCATGTAATGATATAATTAAAATAACTTGAGAACATGGGGCATATTTATCAAGCTCCGTACGGAGCTTGATGGCCCGTGTTTCCGATGAGTCTTCTAAAGACCGCTGCTCCATAACCTGTTCGTCTGCTCTGAGGCGGCGGACAGAAATCAACCCGATCGAATACGATCGGGTTGATTGACATACCCTGCTAGTGGCCAATTAGCCGCAAATCTGCAAGGGGCGGTATTGCACCAGCAGTTCACAAGAACTGCTGGTGCAATGATAAATGCCGAGAGCGTATGCTGTCTGCATTTATCATTGTGCAGCGGACATGATACGCAACATTGTATCATGTCCGCTTGCACTATAATAAATTGACCCCAATGCCTCCAATATGTTTACTTTTACAAAAAAATATTATTTAAAATTGTATTACTGCTTCAGACTATTAGAATATTATTAGAAAAAATGTTGACATCATCAGAATAAGAGCTTTGTCCTCAGAATATGGGAGACCCACCAGCAGACATTTTTATTCATTGTCTCAAAGTAATGAAATATAAAGAAGGAACAATTTAGATTTAAGCATGACAATATAAATATAGATAATTATTATAATATTGCAGTTAATATTTAACCAAAACTAATGTTCAGCTTTATCTGTCTATTTACCTTTAAGTTGTCTCTTATTTTCACTTACTTGGAAAGTATAAATTAGAAAAAGCAAGTACCTACATGATTTCCAATCACCTACTAGATTTGAGCCCAAATACCTGTGCAACAAAACATGTCCTATCAAAACTTCATCCACCACCAAGATATTAATTTACTGACATATCTTCTGCGTACGCTGTTGGCATTTATCGTTGTGCGGCCGGACATGATACGCTACATCGTATCATGTCCGCTCGCACATTAATAAATAGGCCCCTACATCTCTGATCTTGTTCTAATCTCTTCTAAAAATGTGTTCTATTTTGATACAATCACAGCCCCCATGCCTGTTTACAATTATTTTTTCCTATACTTTGGAACTTTCTTCCTCAAAATTTCAGTTCTCTCCTAATCTTTTCTTATTTAGGGAAACATATAACTTCTTCAACAATAAGCATAACTACCCTTATTCGAATGCTATTACCCATTATATCAAGCTGTGGAATATGCTGGCACTTTATAAATGATTATTATTATTAATATTATTATAATTAATAATAATAATGTAACTTTAACCTATATATTGGATTAATGCAATCACTTAAAGGAATACTAAACCCACATTTTTTCTTTCATGATTCAGATAGAGCATGCCATTTTAGGCAACTTTCTAATTTACTCCTATTATTTTTCTTCGTTCTCTTGCTATCTTTATTTGAAAAAGAAGGCATCTAAGCTAAGGTGACAGCCAATTTTTGGTTTAGGACCCCAAACAGCACTTGGTGGGTGCATTTAGCAATTAGCAAGCACAACCCAGGTGAACCAAAAATGGGACGGCTTCTAAACTTACATTCTTGCTTTTCAAATAAAGATAGCAAGACTTTGAAGAAAAATGACAATAGGAGAAAATTAGAAAGTTGCTTAAAATTGCATGCTTTGGGGGGTAGTTATCAAGCCGTCAACCTCAAATACGCTGGAATTCCGCAGCGTATTTGTGGCGAGGCTGATTCGCCTTAGTTATCAAAGGCTACAGACCGGCTAAAGTAGAGTTTTGTGATGTAAACTTCGATCTGCCGGACTCAGTCCGACACAGATCGATTCTTACGTCACTCCAGATGTTCCGCACACAAGTGCGGCACAATCTGACTACTTTTGCTAGTTATCAAAAAACTAGCAGGTACGCTCGGCACTTTTACGGCCCAGCGTACCTGGTTTTCAAACCACCACCCTGGAGGCGGTGGATCCCATAGGAATCAATGGGAGTCTGACCATAGCGAAAGTACAAGTTCGCTGCTGCCAGACATCCCATTAATTTCTATGGGAGCTGTCTACACCTAACACCCTAACATGTACCCCGAGTCTAAACACCTCTAATCAGTCCCCCCCTACACTGCCGCAACTAAATAAAATGATTAACCCCTAAACCGCCGCTCACGGAGCCCACCGCAAGCTACTCTATACATATTAACCCCTAAACTGCCGCTCGCGGAGCCCACCGCCACCTACATGATACCTAGTAACCCCTTATCCTGCCCCCCCTATAATAAAGTTATTAACCCCTATCCTGCCAATCCCGCACCTCGCCGCAAATAAATAGTTTAACCCCTAAACCGCCGCTACCTGACTCTGCCGCAACCTATATTAAATTTATTAACCCCTAATCTGCCCCCCCTACACCGTCGCCACCTTTAATACATTTATTAACCCCTATCCTGCCCCCCACTACACCGCCGCCACTGTAATAAATTTATTAACCCCTAAACCTAAGTCTAACACTAACCCTAACACCCCCCTAACTTAAATATTAATTAAATAAATCTAAATAATATTTCTATTATTAACTAAGTTAATCCTATTTAAAACTAAATACTTACCTATAAAATAAACCCAAATATAGCTACAATATAAATAATAATTATATTGTAGCTATCTTAAGATTTATTTTTATTTTACAGGTACCTTTCAATTTATTTTAACTAGGTACAATAGCTATTAAATAGTTATTAACTATTTAATAGCTTACCTAGCTAAAATAAAGAGAAATGTACCTGTAAACTAAAAACTAACCTAAGTTACAATTACACCTAACACTACACTATACTTTAATAAATTATTCCTATTTAAAACTAAATACTTACCTGTAAAATAAACCCTAAGATATCTACAATATAATTAATAATTACATTGTAGCTATCTTTATTTTACAGGTAACTTGGTATTTATTTTAGCTAGTTAGAATAGTTATTACATAGTTATTAACTATTTAATAACTACCTAGCTAAAAGAAATACAAAATTACCTGTAAAATAAATCCTAACCTAAGTTACAATTAAACCTAACACTACACTATCATTAAATAAATTAACTACAAATAACTACAATTAAATACAATTACATAAACTAACTAAAGTACAAAAAATAAAAAAAGCTAAGTTACAAAAAATAAAAAAAATAAGTTACAAACATTTAAAAAAATATTACAACAATTTTAAGATACTTACACCTAATCTAAGCCCCCTAATAAAATAACAAACCCCCCCAAAATAAAAAAATGCCCTACCCTATTCTACATTAAAAAAGTTCAAAGCTCTTTTACCTTACCAGCCCTTAAAAGGGCCTTTTGTGGGGGCATGCCCCAAAGAATTCAGCTCTTTTGCCTGTAAAAGAAAAATACAACCCCCCCAACATTAAAACCCACCACCCACATACCCCTAATCTAACCCAAACCCCCCTTAAAATAACCTAACACTAATCCCCTGAAGATCATCCTACCTTTAGTCGTCTTCACTCAGCCGAGCCACCGATGGAACTGAAGAGGACATCTGGACCGGCAGAAGTGATCATCCAAGGGGCGCTGAAGAAATCTTCCATCCGATGAAGTGATCTTCCAAGAGGCGCTGAAGAAGTCTTCTATCCGGGCGAGGTCATCTTCGAAGCCGGGTCTTGAATCTTCATCCCGCCGACGCGAAACATCCTTCTTTCTTGACGGACTACCGACGAATGAAGGCTCCTTTAAGGGACGTCATCCAAGATGGCGTCCCTTCAATTCCGATTGGCTGATAGGATTCTATCAGCCAATCGGAATTAAGGTAGGAAAAATCTGATTGGCTGATTGAATCAGCCAATCAGATTCAAGTTCAATCCGATTGGCTGATCCAGTCAGCCAATCAGATTGAGCTCGCATTCTATTGGCTGTTCCCTTTTAAGGGCTGGTAAGGTAAAAGAGCTTTGAACTTTTTTAATGTAGAATAGGGTAGGGCATTTTTTTTATTTTGGGAGGGTTTGTTATTTTATTAGGGGGCTTAGATTAGGTGTAAGTATCTTAAAATTGTTGTAATATTTTTTTAAATGTTTGTAACTTATTTTTTTATTTTTTGTACTTTAGTTAGTTTATGTAATTGTATTTAATTGTAGTTATTTGTAGTTAATTTATTTAATTTATTTAATGATAGTGTAGTGTTAGGTTTAATTGTAACTTAGGTTAGGATTTATTTTACAGGTAATTTTGTATTTCTTTTAGCTAGGTAGTTATTAAATAGTTAATAACTATTTAATAACTATTCTAACTAGCTAAAATAAATACCAAGTTACCTGTAAAATAAATATAAATCCTAAGATAGCTACAATGTAATTATTAATTATATTGTAGCTATCTTAGGGTTTATTTTACAGGTAAGTATTTAGTTTTAAATAGGAATAATTTATTAAAGTATAGTGTAGTGTTAGGTGTAATTGTAACTTTAGTTAGTTTTTAGTTTAGAGGTATATTTCTCTTTATTTTAGCTAGGTAAGCTATTAAATAGTTAATAACTATTTAATAGCTATTGTACCTAGTTAAAATAAATTGAAAGGTACCTGTAAAATAAAAATAAATCCTAAGATAGCTACAATATAATTATTATTTATATTGTAGCTATATTAGGGTTTATTTTATAGGTAAGTATTTAGTTTTAAATAGGATTAACTTAGTTAATAATAGAAATATTATTTAGATTTATTTAATTAATATTTAAGTTAGGGGGGTGTTAGACTTAGGTTTAGGGGGGTGTTAGACTTAGGTTTAGGGGGGTGTTAGACTTAGGTTTAGGGGTTAATAATTTTATTACAGTGGCGGCGGTGTAGTGGGGGGCAGGATAGGGGTTAATAAATTTAATATAGGTTGCGGCGGGTTCAGGGAGTGGCGGTTTAGGGGTTAAACTATTTATTTATTTGCGGCGAGGTGCGGGATCAGCAGGATAGGGGTTAATAGCTTTATTATAGAGGGCGACGGTATAGGGGGGGCAGGATAGGGGTTACTAGGTATAATGTAGGTGGCAGCGGTTTAGGGGTTAATACATTTATAAGACTTGCGGCGGGGTCTAGGAGCGGCGGTTTAGGGGTTAGTAACTTTATTTAGTTGCGGGGGGCTCCGGGGGCGCCGGTATAGGGGGTAGAACAGTGTAGTTTAGTGTGAGTGCTTAGTGACAGGCTAGCAAGAAAGCTGTCAAACAGCCGAAGAGCAGAGAGATCGGATGAGTGATAACTCTCACAGTCCGCTGCTCATCGCCCCGCGGCTTTTTGACAGCTTTACTTGATAACTTAGGCAAATTTTTTCAGGTCTGCTGTGGCAATGTGAGGCGAGCTTAGGCGGGCGTATTGGGCCGGCGAAGGCAGGAAAGTTGACACGTTGATAACTACCGCCCATAGTATGCAAGAGCCAATAGTACTTAGAAATTAGAGCATGTTATTTTTCTTTTAGACTGTCTCTTTAAGGTACCAGTGCATGAGTATTGCTCATGTGAGGAGCAGGCATATGCACTTGCAAGAAATGTGTCTTCCTTCTTTGGGTGGTATGTTAAATGCTACAGCTCTAAAAGATGGAAGCCCATGCATACAGGAGCCCAATAAGGGCTGGGTTTCCTGAGTGGGGAATGGTTAGGGGGGTTGGTAGGAAGGCCCCTCAAGGGGGGCGAGGTGCATAGGGATTGGCTAAGAGGGACAAAAGCAGAGGAGGGGCCAGGATTACTTAGGGCGAAGCGCAGCAAGCAGAGGCCATTCTAATATTTTTCTTTGTTTCAGCAGGACATCCAGCAGATCGTGAGGATTTTCTAGATGGTGACTACGAACAGAAAAATACCGAAGAGGTTCCTCGATGACGGCGAGTCAGTATGGAGAACCAGGGCGCTGCAGGCACAGAGGAAGTTGAAGAAAATAGAGAAGGGGATGCTGGATCGGAAGGCAGCAGCAGCAGCAGAAGCGGCAGCAGGCAGCATGGTCTTTGGTTCAGTGAGTTCCCCACAGGAAACGACCGTTAGGGCACATGCAGAAACGGTAAGTGAAGGCCGGGGGGGGGGGCAGCCTCAGCCAGTTCCAGCATTGCAGCAGGTAACTCGTGTGCATCCGAGGACTGGCACAGCGGCCCACTGTTAGGGTCCCTGGACATATTTGGGGTACCTGCATGTTTTTCTTCCCCACACGGATCCCCGGTGGGGAGCATACCGCTTGGACAGGGGGACAGGGGGGAAGGGATTGATAGTTTTTGGCACAGGGAGTAGGCGCTTGAGTTTACTAGCAGGGGCGGGGGGAGGGTCCAGCAGGCAGCAGGGATGGGCGCAAGGCCACGCCGTCACGGCAGCAGGGTATATACATCGCCAATGAGTTTTGGAATGGGGGGCCCCACAGTGCCAAGCAGGAGAGGGATTATAGGGGGGTCCCGGATCACAGGTGATGGAGCCCATGGCAGCGCAATGGCGTCTGGGCCCCGGAGAGATGGAGCAAACCCAGGGACACTAATTGGGCTTGTTTGGGAAAGGGCCCATACGGGGAAGCAGATAGGCTGGGGGGAGGGGATAGTTGAAGCTGCGGTCCTGGCGGGACGGGTGCTTTTCCCCACAATAGGTGGGATAACAGGGAATATATGGGGCAAAGAGGGGAATACACCGATGGATGGGATGAAGGGGGGTACAGAGCGCACAGGGAAGGGGAGCAGCCACCATTTTTTCAAGGCGAATGGGAGGAGAGGGGCAGGCCAGTAAAAAGGCTTAGGCAGGGAGCAGGGGGCAGGCCCAGGATAACCAGGGACAGGGAGGGCAATTCATATATGATAATGGAGGAGGAAGGGAAAAAAGGGGAAAAGTCTGGGGAGGACAGCAAGGGAGGGAAGGAGGGAGGTCACAAGGAGCAACACAGGGCAGTAGGGCAGGAGCGCCCCTTGCAAAATAAAGAGCAAACAGTTTCTAACAACATTTGTACTTTACAGAGCATGGTTGCACAGGGAAACGTGGAGAGGAGGCAAAGTCCAGCGGACAAGGGAATGGAACAGTCACAACCGGAAACGGTACAGGGGGATGTAGCAGCAACAGCACATCAGAAGGAGGGGGCCGCGGTGGCCAAAAGTACAGAGGGAGTGACAAAGAAAGACAGCACACAGAAACTGGCTTTGGGTAAAAGAATGTTATGTAGAAGTAATAACGTGTCTGATAGTTCATCTGAATATGATTCAGATGAGGATAAGGCTAAGGGAGGTGGGTGTGATAAAATACTGAAAATAGTCAGAAAAATGTATGCGAAACAGGGAAAGGGGGAAGGACAAGAAAATAGAGAAGGATGTGCTAGCGGAGGTAGTAGAGGAATTTAACACAGACGATGAAGTCATGGGAACATTGCTAATGCCAAAAATAGTGGCCAGGGCTCAAATGGGAAAATACGTAGACGTATTTGAGATTACCAGGGAAGCGTTGGCATTAAAATCCTGGGGGCAATGATGGGAAACCTAGGAAAACTAAGCAGACATTCACGGAGTGGGTAAAGGGTATTTTAATATACGCCGAGTGTTTTATCATGGCAAACCCAGAGAGGGCGAAAGGGATGCTAAGGTACATTCACCTAATCGCAGAATGTTAAACAACCTATGGCAGCTTTGCATGGAAAGATTACGATGCAGAGTTTAGGAGGGGAAATTTACAGCTGGGGGACAAAGGGCGTAAAGATTTTGGGGTAAAAATTCTGGATTTATATACTAGGGTGATGAAGGTGAGCAATAATCAAGGGGGGCGTATCGTGAGCACAGCCAGAGCGATTAAAAACAGAGTTTAAAGACTGCTGGGCATTCAATGAGAAGAGATGCGATAGGGGCACTGACTGTAAATTTAGGCACGTATGTAAGTACTGTAGCGGGGGGCACACAGGGATAGACTGCAGGAGAAAAAAATGGCAACAACGGAGGCTGTAGGGGTTCTTTTCATGGCCAAGGAAGCATGGGTAGAGGACAACCAGTGGGGCCTGGCCTCAACGCCACTGAGAGGGGTTAAATAGGGGTTTAGTAGTGCCGGTAAAAAGGGAGGTGGAAGGGGCTAGCAAAGCCAGGAACCTTAAATCAGCATATGAATTACCAGAGGTGCTGAATGAAAAATTGGGAAAAGAAGTAATGTTGGGGAGGATGGCAGGTCCCTTTAAAGATACATCTTTCATGGATATAGTAGTATCCCCTTTAGGGGTGGTCCCCAAAAAAGAAAAAGGCAAATTTAGAATGATACATCATTTATCGTACCCCAAAGGTAAATCCGTTAATGATGCTATCGATAAGTTGGACGCGGAGGTACAATACCAATCTTTTGATAGAAATGGTAAAAAGGGCTGGGGAAAAAGCAGAAATGGCAAAAATAGATATCGAAGCGGCATTTAGGTTACTACCTCTGAACCCCCGAAAGTTTTAGGCTAATGGGCGGCAAGTTTCAGGGGATGTACTACATACATAAGTGCTTTCCAATGGGGTGCTCGATATCATGCTCGATATTTGAAAAATTCAGCTCCTTTTTGCACTGGCTGTTGTTAAAAAGAACGGGGAGGGAGTCGTTAGTACATTACCTAGACATCTCGATGGTAGTTGGCACAGCATGATCCGGGGTATGTAGGTGAATGAGAGACAGTTTGACAAATGTTCGGGGAGCTGGGGGTCCTGGTGGCAGCAGAAAAAACAGAGGTCCCTCTAACAAGAATGGCGTTTTTGGGTATAATCATAGACTCAGAAAAAGGGCAATGTGAGCTACCAAAGGACAAGATAGATAAAGCTAGGCATTCGGTGTCAGAAGTAGCACAGAGAAAGAAAGTGATGCTCAGGGAAATACAGAAGCTGCTAGGCATTCTAAACTTTGCTTGCAAGGTGATACCGGTAGGGAGAGTATTCAAGAGACGCCTGGAGCTGGCCACAAAGGGGGCAAAGAAACCGGAACACCTAATCAGGGTATCGGGGGAGATGAGGGAAGATTTAAAAGTATGGGACGAGTTCCTAAGGGAGTTCAACGGAGTCAGGATATGGATACAGGAGGTTTCGGGGACTCACAGACTCAGCGGGAGGCGCAGGTTTCGGGGCATACTGGCAGGGTAGATGGTGCGCAGACAGATGGCCAGAAGCATGGAAAAAGAATGGGTGGGTAAGGAATCTAGTTTTGCTTGAGCTTTTTCCTGTAATAGTGGCTGTCAAACTCTGGGGCGAAATGCTAGCGAAATGAAGCATAATATTTTGGTCAGACAATAAAGGGGTAGTGGACATCATTAATAACCTGTCGGCCTCATCCCTCCCAGTGATTAAGTATTTAAGACACTTGGTATTAAAATGTCTGAAGCTAAATGTATGTTTTAAAGTGAGGCACATACCGGGGTACAAAAATGTGGTGGCGGGCGCACTATAGCGATTCCAATGGGAAAAATTTAGAAGTCTGGTCCCCGATGCTAGGGTAGAAGGTGACCCCTGTCCCATTTCTATCTGGCAGATTGGCAGCGAGTAGACGGGATCAAAGAATTGGTGGAGAAATCGCTGGCTCCAAGGACGTGGTTAGCATATAAAAAGCAAAAAAAAAAAGGCAAATTTAGAATGGTTTAAGTCAGAGAGCGTTTTGGGGGAGGAAGAAATGTTTCTTGAATGGTTAATGCAGGCGAAAAGAAGAGGGGTAAAGAGGGGACAGCTGTCACGCCGCGCCGTTGCTAGGGGCGCGGGGTCCTCTCCATGCTCGTTGCCTAGGGCTGTGTCGGCTCAGTATGCGTGCAGCACTAACGTCATCGCCGCACGCTCCTGATGCCGGCCGGTCTTTTGGCGCCTTGCCAAGGGTATTTAAACAGGAAGCAAACGACCTGTCACTGCCCAAGCATAGGTGCTACTTTATGTACCCCTGGGAGTGACAGATCGTTTGCTGTCTGTCTTACTACGCTACCTGGTTAACCCCTAATCTGCTGGACTGATACTTTGTTGCTGAAACCCTGCCTGTCTTACTACGCTACCTGGTTAACCCCTAATCTGCTGGATTGATACTTTGTTGCCGAATCCTTTCCTGTCTTACTATGCTTCCTGGTTAACCCCTGAATTGCTGGTCTGCTTTTCTGTTGCTGTATCCTGTCTGCCTATTTGCCTTGTGTTGTCCTGCTGGTGGTGAGTGCCGCTCTCCTTGTTTTCCTGATATTCTCTGCTCTGGGATATTCCCTATCTTTCAGACTCGATGCCGGGATAACAAGACTACTGGCCGAGTTTGGTCTGATAGAAGAGTATCCCACGAGCCTCACATTATACTTGGGTCATGGAACTGGATGAGGTGGCACAAGCTGTTTATCTCCAAGGACAGATGTTGGGAACCCATACTACACAATTGCAGAATATGGATTCCAAGCTGGAGGCTATCACCGCTCAACTCTCCTTACTGGTCACTTCGAGGAGTACCACTCCTGTTGTTACACCGCCAGTCCCTGCTCCTAGTACTGGGGCTTCTCCCTCTGCTTCTGGAAGCATACCCCGGATACCTTTGCCTGACAAGTATGAAGGTACTACGGATTGCAGGGGTTTCCTTAACCAATGCAGGCTGCACTTTCGTAATGATCCCCACACCTTTCAGTCTCCCCAGTCAAGGGTCACCTTTATCATTTCCTTGCTGAAAGACAAGGCCCTAGCCTGGGTCTCTCCTCTTCTGGAACAGGACGCTCCACTCCTGCATGATGCTGATGAGTTCATCTCTGCTTTTTCTGCTGTAACAGACCCGTGGCTCAGTTTGCCATGGAGTTCCGCAACTTGGCACTTGAAACCACTTGGGATGGCAGTGCTCTCAAGGCAGCCTTCAGGAGGGGTCTGCATTAACGCATCAAAGATGAACTCACCTATCGGGATATTCCTTCTTCTTTGGAGGACTTTATAGCACTTTGTATAAGCCTGGACTCTCGCTTTCAGGAGAGACAATTGGAGAGAGACCGAACTAGGAGGGTCCTCCCTTCCCGTCCCCCTGTTCGTTCGGCTCAGGTGGTATCCTCTACCCCTTCTGCAGCTCCAGTTACCTCAGTGGAGGAACCCATGGACCTCTCCTCCTTCAAACCTTCAGAGTCCAAGAGACAGAGAAGAAGGAGACTGAGACTATGCTTTTATTGTGGCTCTAACTCCCACCAACTAAAGGACTGTGACATTCGGCAGAGAAAAGCCAATGCTTAGAGGATAACACAGGGGTACCTCTAAGCATGATCTCTACCAAACCCCCTCACTCCTCTCGGATCCTGGTACCTGTTACCCTTACCTTCCTTCAGAATACTGTCCACACTCAGGCCTTCATTGATTCTGGGGCAGCTGGCAACTTCCTGGATCACCGTTTTATGATTCAAGATGGTCTACCTCTTCTACAGAAAAGACATTGTCTCAAGATAACTACCCTGGATGGTTCCCCCCTTGGTTCAGGTTTGATCCATTTTGAGTCAGCACCCCTGACCCTGACCGTCAGTGTTCTTCATACCGAACAGCTCCAGTTCGAGGTCATTCATTCCCCAGCTCAGCCTGTCATCCTTGGCCTCCCTTTGCTTCGCTTACACAATCCACAGTTCGACTGGGCTGAGGGACAACTGGCTTCTTGGAGTGCCTCCTGTTTCCACTCCTGCCTTGATAAAGTCACTCCCCTGCTCCAAATTCCCATAGCCAGCATCCTGACTCCCTCCATCCTTCCTTTGGTAAATGCAGACTTTGCAGATGTGTTTGAGAAAAAAGCAGCCAATGTGCTGCCACCCTACCATCCCTATGACTGCAAGATCGACCTCCTTCCCGGAGCCCCACTTCCTAAAGGCAGGATGTATCCACTCTCCAAGGCTGAAACCACATCCATGGAGGAGTACATCCAAGAGAACCTAGCTAAAGGTTTCATTCGCCCTTCTTCCTCTCCTGCTGGGGCTGGCTTCTTTTTTGTTGGTAAGAAGGATGGTGGGCTCAGACCCTGCATAGACTACAGGGCCTTGAACAATATAACCATCAAGAATCGCTTTCCCATACCATTGATCACCGAATTGTATGACTCACTCCAAAATGCTCGCTTCTTCACTAAATTGGACTTACATGGGGCATACAATTTAATTGGCATCTCTCCAGGCCACAAATGGAAGACTGCCTTCAACACAAGATCTGGGCATTACGAATACCTTGTAATGCCCTTTGGGCTGTGTAATGCCCCTGCAGTCTTCCAGGCATTTGTCAACGACGTCTTTCGTGACCTCCTCAACCGCACTGTCATCGTCTACTTGGATGATATCCTTGTTTTCTCTTCCACTTTAGAGGAGCATCACAGGCACGTGAGACCGGTGCTTCTTCATCTCAGGGATAACTCATTGGTAGCGAAGCTAGAAAAATGTGAGTTTAATCAAGTCCGGATCCAATTCCTTGGATATGTCATCTCGAAGGAGGGTTTTGCTATAGATCCTGCTAAACTCACCGCTGTACTAGAATGGCCTCAACCTACCTCCTTAAAGGAATTACAGAGATTGTTGGGGTTCTCTAATTATTACCGCAAGTTCATAAAGAACTTTTCTCAAACAGTCGCTCCTCTCACTGAATTGACTAGATGAAATAAGGACTACAAACATTGGCCTCCTGAGGCCATAAATGCCTTTTCTTCTCTGAAAAAGGCTTTCTGTTCTGCTCCTGTCTTCCACTATCCTGATCCTGACCTACAGTTCACTTTAGAGGTTGATGCCTCCGAGGTAGGGACTGGAGCAGTTCTTACCCAAAGAGACCATCTGACTTTCAAATCACAGCCTGTAGCTTTTTTTTCTAAACTTTTCACTCCTGCTGAGAGGAACTATGATGTGGGAAATCGTGAACTCTTAGCCATTAAAATGGCCTTAACCGAATGGATCACTGGTTGGAGGGCACCGCCAATCCTATTCAAATCCTCATTGACCATAAGAATCTGACTTACCTAGAAACTGCTCATCGACTCAACCCTCGTCAGGCCAGGTGGGCCTTGTTCTTTTCCAATTTTCACTTTGTGGTTTCCTACCTTCCTGGGACCAAGAACAAGAAGGCGGATGCCCTTTCCCATCAGTTCTCTCACTCAAGTGATTCCTCCAAAGCTCCTATTGAACACATCATACCCCCCTCCTGTGTGATCGCTCAACTCAATACCACTCTTCTGCAAAGATTGCAACATGCTCAGTCTAGTAAACCTCCTGGTGCCCCCATGGCCTCTGATATACTCTTTGTACCTCGGAACCTCCGTATCCCTGTGCTAGCCTGGGCTCATGATAGCAAACTCTCTGGACATCCTGGTTCGACTAGGACCTTCAGGCATCTTCTCTAGCATGTTTGGTAGCCTACTATGAAGTCTGACGCTCAGGACTACGTGAAAGCCTGCACAATTTGTGCTACCAACAAGATTTCACGATCCTTGCCTTCTGGCTTGCTCCAACCATTGTCCATTCCCAAACGACCCTGGACACACATAACAATGGACTTCATTGTGGATCTTCCCTCTTCCGACCACCATACAGTTATTTGGGTTGTGGTGGATCGCTTTTCCAGACTGGCTCACTTCGTACCCCTAACCAAACTGCCTGCTGCTCAGGAATTGGCTTCCCTTTTTCTCTTGCATGTGGTGTGACTTCATGGCATTCCTGTAAATATTGTATCTGACAGGGGTTCACAGTTCATCTCTGCCTTCTGAGGTTCCAGCCACAGACCATCACATTACTGATCTCACCACTCATTGGCAACGTATTCACTCTCAGCTGCGTTCAGCTGTCTCTAGATGTAAGAAGTTTGCTGACCGCCATAGGGCTTCTGTACGTGCCATTCCAGTGGGTGAACAGGTTTGGGTCTCCACTCGACATATTCGCCTACGTCAACCCTGTCACAAATTGGAGCCTAGTTTTATTGGTCCTTACAAGGTCCTGAAAACACTGTCTCCTGTTGCCTACAAAGTGGCCTTGCCGAGAACTCTACGCATATACATTCAGTCTTCCACATCTCACTAATCAAACCATACATCAAGAATAGATATTCCCAGCCTCAAACTCCTCCTCCTCTGCTCCTGGTCCGTGGTAATCCCAAATATGAGGTGGCTAAGATCCTGGACTCCAGATACAGGAGCAGACAACTGCAGTATCTGATACATTTGAGGTGCTACTCTATGGCAGACCGTTCCTTGGTCCCTGCCCGTGATTTGTATGCTCCGTCTATGGTCTCCAAATACCATGCTGCTCACCCTTTGAAGCCGGCTCTGGTTCCTGGAAAGAACCCTTGAGGAGGGGGCTATGTCACGCCGTGCCGTTGCTAGGGGCGCGGCATCCTCTCCATGCTCGTTGCCTAGGGCTGTGTCGGCTCAGTATGCGTGCGTCGCTGATGTCATCGCCGCACGCTCCTGACGCCGGCCGGTCTGTTGGTGCCCTTCCAAGGGTATTTAAACAGGCAGCAAATGACCTGTCACTGCCCAAGTATAGGTGCTACTTTGTGAACCCCTGGGAGTGACAGATCGTTTGCTGGACTGATACCTTGTTGCCGAAACCCTGCCTGTCTTACTACGCTACCTGGTTAACCCCTTATCTGCTGGACTGATACTTTGTTGCCGAAACCCTGCCTGACTTACTACGCTACCTGGTTAACCCCTAATCTGCTGGACTGATACTTTGTTGCCGAATCCTTGCCTGTCTTACTACGCTTCCTGGTTAACCCCTGAATTGCTGGTCTGCTTTTCTGTTGCTGTATCCTGTCTGCCTATTTGCCTTGTGCTGTCCTGCCGGTGGTGAGTGCCGCTCTCCTCATTTTCCTGATATTATCTGCTCTAGGATATTCCCTATCTTTCAGACTCAACGCTGGGATAACAAGACTACTGGCCGAGTTTGGTCTGATAGAGGAGTATCCCACGAGCCTCACAACAGCTGGGTACGGTATAAGCAGGGGTCTTATACTTTGCGCAGCTACATGGGGAGACAGATTGGGCAAAGAGGTTCATAATAAAGAAGATAGCGAGGGGGTGGGGCATGGAGGAAGAAAAAAGACCAGACAGGAGGGAGCTGATAACAGAGGATAAGCTAGAAAGAATGATGCGCGCGCTGCAAGACGTTTTCTTTGACAAAGAGGAAGTAAAAATCTTTAGAGTAGCATTCTCGTTTGCATTTCACAGGGCCATGAGAATAGGGGAACTTCTCCCCAAGAGCAAGACAATAAAAAGAGGGGGGTTAGAGGAAAAGGACGTCCGCATATCGGAAGACGCAGTAATGGTATTGATCAAGAAATCCAAAACAGACAGAACAGGAAAGGGGGCCTGGGTTAACATGCGAGCAACTAGGGGGACAGGGTGCCAGGTGGCATGTGCAAAGGAATACATGGCAGTAAGAAAGGGAAAGGTAGGGCATTCCTGAGGCACGGATGTTGATCAGAGGTATCTATATACCAATTTAGGAAGGTATTGAGCATGGTTGTCCAAAAATTAGGCTGGGAAGAAACGTATTTCACCCTGCACTCATTTAGAATAGGGGCAGCGACATCAGCGGCAGGGAAAGGGTGCTCAGCAGAACAGATACAAAAGCTAGGAAGATGGAAATCCGCGGCTTACAAATCATATGTTAGATTGAAAGGGGGGCAAAAGCAATAAAAAAAGTCGGTGCAAATAACAATGTGAAATTGTGTTGCAAGTGTCATCTGTAAAATAGTTAACTCTCATTTGATTTCTATTACAGACAGAGCATTAAGGGTGTGGATCGTAGGACATTCCTACGTGTATTGGGCTCAAGCACGAGCGTATGCATCGGCACAAGGTGGGCATCTAGGTTTCACACATTAGCAAGGTAGCTTTAGGTGGTTAGGAAAGTAAGGAATGCGGTGGGACGAGCTAGTGTCAACAATACAAACAGCAAGGCAGAGGTGGGGATGCCCCGACGTGTTAATAATACACCTCGGAGGAAATGACATAGGAATTGGCCCTTTAAAAGACCTGGAAGATAAAATCAAAGGCCTAGTCAAGTGGTTGAGCGTAGCATGGCCTTTGGTGAGAATGGTATGGTCAAATATAATTTTGAGGATAAATTGGAGTAACTCATACACCAGGCGAGCTGGCTATAGATGTAGAAGAAAGTTGAACCAAGTGGCGGCGAAGGCAGTGAGAGAGACAGGGGGCTAGTATTGGAGCACCCTATGATAGCAGCAAAGCGAGAGGAGATCTTTCGTAGGGACGGGGTGCACCTTACGGACGAAGGGAACGACCAGCTACTGAATGACATCGTAATGATGATCATAAAAAAGGTAAGGAAAGGTCACGGAGGGCAAAGAGAATAGTTGGCTGAAAGAGAAGGCTCTTTTTTGTGGCGGTAAAACTTGGGTCTGGCACATGGGTGGGGCACAAGGGGGTGGGAGGATCCTGTGGCATACACTAGCCTGGAGGGGTGACCCGGTGGTCTATCTAATAGGTGCGCTATGCCATGGGTTCTCCTTCCCCCCCTCCATGTGTAGGACCCTAAGTTCATGTTATATGCAAATGATGGTGCATTTTTGGTCATGCGTTGTTATTTGTTCATTGACTAATTTTTTGCTCTCCAAACAAAATTGCCACTGATTGTCAAAATTTAAATAAATAGTTGACCTTTCCATTTTTCTCCATAACTAACGTGTCTGTGTGGTTATTTCAGGTGGGAATATTAATGTAATAAGAAATTAAGAAGTAGGGTTTAAGTGTTAAATTGTGAAGGAATGGAAGCCTCCAAGCCCTTAAAGATGGCGGAGGAAGCGCATGTGTACAGGAGCCCAATAAGGGCTGGGTTTCCTGAGTGGGGAATGGTTAGGGGGGTTGCTAGGAAGGCCCCACAAGGGGGACGAGGTGCATAGGGATTGGCTAAAAGGGACAAAGGCAGAGGAGGGGCCAGGGTTACTTAGGGCGAGGCACAGCAAGCAGAGGCCATTCTAACATTTTTCTTTGTTTCCCACCCTCTCTCCCTCCCTCCCTAGAAGATGTAAAGGCAAGAAAACCTAAACTCAGAGAGGTCACTGGAGCGGAGAGCAACATGGCACAGATAGGGGCACGATATTGGCTAGTAAGTCGAGTTGAAGTAAGACCGCCCGTGTCCCTCATTACGAGGATGAACGCAGCTGCAATGGAAGGTGGCAGGTGACTTGTCTGGTCTACGCCAACCCAAAATTAAAATACCAAGCAACTGTTTATGCTAGAATATCCTGAGGTGGGAGGATCCCGTAGCATACACTAGCCTGGAGGGGTGACCCGGTGGTCTAGCTAATAGGTGGGCTATGCAATGGGTTCTCCTTCCCTCCTCTTGCCCTGCCAGGGGTGGGGTATGTGGTACCCCCCCCCAATGCGTGGGACCCTAAGTTCATGTTATATGCAAAAGCTGGTGCATTTTTTGGTGATGAGTTATGTTATTTGTTCATTGGCAAATGTTTTGCTCTCCAAACAAAATTGCCACTGATTGACAAAATTTAAATATATAGTGACCTTTCCATTTTTTGCCATAACTAACGTGTCTCTGTGGTTATTTCAGGTTGGAATATTAATGTAATAGGAAATTAAGAAGTAGGGTTTAAGTGTTTAATGGTAAACATATGGAAGCCTCCAAGCACTTACAGCTTTTTAACATTATCTTGTATTTTGTGTCTTGGCAGTGCTTGCATCTGAGTGAGATGAAACATTGACACCTGCATAGAAGAGATTGGGAAGAGCTAAACGTTGCTTCCTAAGGGGAGTGGCTTCAGAATCAGCACTCCAAGAACTGCAAAAGAGGTAACTTGTGATGATACAGAATGACTAGAGAACACTTCGTGCTACGCATCACGTGCAGGGCTGGATAAAGGGAATGGTGAGTGTTATTGCACATTTAAGGTTTTGCATAAAACTTATATTTTTGTTCTTTCTGTTCTGAGGTAACTAAAATGAATAAACTGCAAATCACAGGTACCCCCGCCCCCTACAAAAATCCTTATTAATTAGCAAGGTTTTAAGCATTTTAAAAATGTGTGTACTTATAAGTAACACATTTTTCCAAAACTTAAAGGAACAGTTAAAGGGCCATAATACCCAAATGTTTAAACACTTGAAAGTGATGCAGCATAGCTGTAAAAAGCTGATTAGAAAATATCACCTGAACATCTCTATGTAAAAAAGAAAGATATTTTACCTCAAAAGTTCATCAGTAGCCACCTCCCATTGTAAAGGATTTCTAAGCAGCTTTTTTGTGTGTTTGTCCTGGGACATCTGAAGGGACTATCATCGTGCACTCTCATATTATTTCACCAATCAGGTAAAGGAAGCTTACTATGAAATCTCATGAGAGTTAAGTCAAATCTCATGAGATCACAGTAAGAGTTCATGACCTCAGCACTGCTGATGCTGATTGGCTGCTGTTCATTTCTTCATTTTTATTAATTTTTTTACCTGCAGCTGGGAGCAGCTGAGTATAACTTTTTACACAGAACTTACTCTGCTGAGCTGAGGAGAATGTGAGGTAAAATATCTTCCTTTTTTACATAGAGATGCTCAGGTGATATTTTCCTGTCAGCTTTTTACAGTTATACTGCATCAGTTTCAAGTGATTTAGCATATGAGCATTATGTCCCTTTAAGTCAAATAAAACTTTCATGATTCAGACAGGTCATGCAATTTTAACAACTTTTTTTTTACTTTTATCATCAAATTTGCTTGTTCTCTTAATATTCTTTTTTGAAAGCTAAGCATAGGTAGGCTCAAACTGATTTCTAAACCGAGGAAGTCTGTCAAAAGAACTGAAATAAGGGGGCAGTCTGCAAAGGCTTAGATACAAGGTAAAACGTGCATTAAGTTATGAAAAACTGGGCAATGGGTAATAAAGGGATTATCTTTATTTTTAATCCATAAACATTTAAGTTGACTATCCCTTTAACTAAGATGGCAGATTATTTGTGTCTATATATCTATATCTATATATATATATATATGTGTGTGTGTGTGTATACTGTATGTATATATATATATATATATATATATATATATATATATATATATGAAGTAAAGCATATCTAGTGATTGTTTTTTCTTGTTATAAAAGTCAATGGGATTTTATGTAGATAAAACCTTTTTAAAGCTTTTGTAAGATTGGAATATACTTCACAATGTCACTTTTTCCTATGACAGCGATCACTTGATTAGGTTCACAACTGTCAGACATGGATATCGTTGTCAGCTCATATCTGTTTCCTTTAGTACAGCTGACCAGTCTGAAGCTTCTTTATGAGCCTGATTTTCTACAGGTCAACGCTTATGTGAGATTCTTTAAAAAGATCCATTAGGGCAGTAAGACCTAACAACAAATTTTACATTTGTAGGGACATTAAGTGCAAAACTTAAATGGTCTTATTTGCTAGAGCATGTGATTTTAGCACTATCAACCCAGTTATGTAAGTGATTAACTCATGCAAAGGGGTTAAACACATGATTCAATGATTACAAATATTGGTCTAAAGTGGATAAAGCCGCTGCGCCAATCAGTCATGCAACTGCCACTGTATCCATTCGGGACTAACAGTGCTCTGTAAGACCAGAGTAGTACTTTAACTATGTATTTAACCCCTTTGTTGATATTAGCTATCCATTTCCCAAAAGAGTATAATCTATACATTTTAACCTGTTAGGGTATATAAATAAAACTTAGTTGAATGCATGTATTCGGTCTATAAGTAAGCGCCTGTAGGGGGCGCGAAACACGTCAGACACACGCCTTTGTCCACACCATACCTGTCTGTGAGTAACATTGATGTACTGTTACCGTGTACATATTCCAATAAATTGTGGATTTTTATTTGCAAACGAAACTAGTGTGCAGTGCCTGCTATTTCTTCTACTCCTATACTATTTGGCAGTTTGATTCCACTGCAGTCAGCTACGGCACTCCAGGAGTATCCTGTTTACAGCCTTGGCTTCACTTCCGGTTCATCTGGACGGATGGGGATAGTGTGCTGGAGCTGTTGGATTTACCTTTCCCTTTACACATCGAAGAACCGCTTTGAATCCATACTCGCACCTAACTAACGTGACTTTCGGCTCAATCATATAGGATAACGGTAAATGTGAGTATGCTTTTGTTTATCTATAACATTGTGTGTAACGCTACAAAGGTTTACCGGCTTCCTTTAATATTTAATATTTATGAATCTATGACAGCCTGGAACGGTTTACTATTTCAGTACTTTGCAGCAAGTCACGCAAATTATTTTCTCCCTCATTGACAAACCGTATTACTCCTGTAACATTTGTTTTGTGTGGGGTCTTAGTGATTTTTATTTTCTAAGAACCCCTTACTCTTTCAGACATGGCAGGTGGGGACTCAGGCACTGCAGACACTATGACAGTCAGTCTTGACATCTCTAACCCAGTTTCTAACATTGAACATATTAACCCTGATGCTTTCTTTAATATGAGCAATAGACAGGATTTTTTTGATCAAATATTCTCTATGGAGGATGTGAATACAGATAATCCTGATATGAAATATCAGTTTAGATTGTTGGAAAATGCTATGATTAATGATCTGAGACTAATGTGGGATATAGTAGCCTTTAACAAATATTTAGTTTTGCACAGAATACCTAGAGGGCTGCGAATTAAAAAATATCCTTCTTTCCAATTTGAGAATGCGGATGATAGAGAGGATTGGAATGCAGCACTCTTTAAATGTTCCTTTAAATTGATTAGAATCCTAATCCGTGCAAAAAACAACAAACGCACCGCATTAAGTTCCACTATCTCAGATCTCAAGGAGGATTTAAAGCAATATACAACTTCTCCAAAATTTGAGACTTTTCAAAAACAACTTAGTGACAACATAGCTAAGCAAGACAAGGAACAGGCTAATAGAAAGGGTGAAAAGTTCCTTAGGGACAAAGAAGACTATGAAACTGACAAGGTCTATAGTTGGGCGGCTCTAAGAAAATTGCAAAGAGCAAATAGGAAAAAATGTCAAAGACAAGACAAGGAGCACAAGGAAGGGGATAAGTTTAATGAAAACCAGGAAGGTCCCTCTTCACAGGTCCCGAAATCTATATTGAAGAAGAAGAAATATCACAAGAAAGTGGTCTTTAGTGGCTCTGAAGGAGACTTTTCAGATGCAGAATCATCATTTATGGGAACATCATATGCTTCCACTTGTTCCTCCTCTCCCTCTTCTGTTTCTTCTTTGCTTTCCCCTCCCTCTTCTGTTTTTTTACAGGGTACACCGAGGGACAAATTGGAAGATCTGCCCCTAATAGTGAGACCCAAGACAAGACAGACAGGGCCTCTAGCAGGAGAAGAAGAAAAAGATGGAGGAAACAAAGGACCAAGAAAACAGAAAAAGAAGAAAGGACATTAGTTGGTGATATTCTTAGTACCCAAGGGGACTGTTTAAACAATAAAAATACTGTTGGATTTAGCATTATTAACTTGTCTCATCATAATCTTACTACTGATGAAAGTAAAGTGCTACCTAAGGGATTATGCTTTTCCCCCACGTCCAATTTTTCAAGTTTTAACACTCTCCTTGACTTGAACAAATTCATACGAAAGTTAGAACACAAACGTTATTTCTCTCTCACTAGAGGTACAGTGGAGACAGATCAAGCAGAATTGGTTGATAATTTCACTCATTCACTCTCTGACAGAATTCATCAGTCATTTTGTGAAGCCTGTTCCCTAGTTCAACTCACTGACCTCTATAGTGGAGAGAGAAATGAAACTTTACCTAATGACATCTTGAAACCTAGTAAATCAAGGTCTGATTTTTATCCTGTACAATACAGGGGTCCTCACATTAATGTGTATCAAAGGATGGTTCAGGAGGATATTCTGCAGTTGGAAGAGAACTTTGATGTCAGCACTGTCCCCCAAAATCTGAGCCATAAAGAGAGGATGGCTATTAAGTCTCTCAAGGACAATGACCACATTGTCATTAGAAACTCGGATAAGGGGGGCAGTATTGTCGTCCTAGACAAAGAGCTGTACTTTCGTGAAGTCCATTTACAATTGTCTGACTCTAAGGTGTATCATAAGCTTATAGGGAATCCGGTTTCACGGTATAGGGATGAACTTATTAAACTGATAACTGAAGGCATACATTTGAGGGTCTTTAGAGAGACCGATCTTGATTCTTTGGTCCCCAAGAATCCACTGGTTCCTATCTTTACCATGTCCCCAAGGTTCACAAGGACCTCACACATCCTCCGGGTAGACTTATTGTCTCCGGAGTGGGGTCCTTGCTTGAACCATTGGGGGCATGGTTAGATGGCATCCTTCAACCGCTAGCTGTCAAACAGTTGTCTTATCTTAAAGATAGTTCCCACCTCATACACACTTTACAAACGGTGGTTTGGGAACCAGACTACACTTGGCTAGTAGTTGACATTACCTCACTTTACACTTCTATACCCCAACATCTCGGAAATGAAGCTGTAGAATTTTTTCTAGACAGAGAATAAAGTTTGGAATATAATACCAAAAAATACATAGGTGATGTACTCAGGTTTGTGTTGTCTCATAACTATTTCATGTTTGAAGGGACCTTTTACAGACAGATCTGCGGGACGGCCATGGGGGCTAAGTTTGCCCCGGCGTTCGCTAATTTATATGTCTCCTGGTGGGAGTTGACCTATATTTATAGTGTATTAAACCCATGGTTAGAGGATATATTGCTGTTTGTGAGATATATAAATGATCTCTTGATGACTTTAAGAAACCTGTGGATGGAGAGTTATTTAACAAATTTATTGGCTTTTTAGACAATAACTTCATGAATCTTAAATTCACTGGATTATTTGATTTATTTGAAGTGAACTATCTTGATTTAACTTTACAGATCAGAGGTGAAAAAATTGTCACAAAAACTTATCGCAAGCCAATTGCAGGCAATACAATTTTGCATGCTATCTCTCAGCATCCCAGCCACCTTATTAAAGCTGTCCCAAGAGGACAGTTTATAAGGTTAAAAAGGAATACTCAGTCACTGGACATTTATGAAACTCAATCTATAGATCTTAAAAACAGATTAATAGCTAGAGGATATAATGAACTCCTGCTAGAGAAATGTAGAAAAGACATTATTACATATGATATTTCACATCCAAAAATTAAAGATAATAGCTTTGATGAAGCCATAGTCTTTACTACAGAATACACTAGTCAATACACTAAAATATCCAGGATTCTTCAGAAACATCTCCATATACTCGAAGGAGATCCTATACTAGCGCCTATAATTAAAAACTTTGTCCCTAAAAAAACAAAAATTTTAGCCAGAAGTCTGTCTCCTAGTAATATTAAAAGAGCACATTTAACAGGCTCTAGGTGGCTTAGTAAGCAAGGGAACTTCAAATGTCTTAGTAAAAACTGTAACATATGTGCCTGTATTGGCCTTGGTGATCATTTTACGAGTAATGTTACCCAACAAATGTACAATATTCATTTTCATGCCACTTGTGGCACTACCTTTGCTGTCTATTTGCTTACCTGTAATTTGTGCCAGCTCCAATACGTTTGCCAAACCTCTAGGGAGGTCAGAAAAAGGTTCGGTGAACATCTTAAAGATACAAAAAATTATGTTAAGGAGTCAGCTATTGCTAACCATTTTAATGGTGAACACTTTACTAATAAAGCTAATCTCTCCATTCGTATTATAGATGTCGCTATCATACCCCCTAGAGGAGGAAACAGATACAATAACCTACAAAGAAATGAAATCTATTGGATTCTTCAACTAAAAACTAGAAGTCCTCTTGGAATGAATAGAGAATGAGACATCAATTTTTTTATTGATGCCTAATCTGTATATTTACAATATATTCTTTTATCTTCATATTTACATATGGTAGTATTGTTTATTATCATTGTATATATTAAGTTAATTGACCTTTGAGAGAATTGGGTGGAGATATATATTTAGATATGCTCCGGGTTCATTTGGTATCTGTTTGACTATTATGAGCTATGTGTAGTTTTATAGCTCTATGATGAACTCTGTTAATAGATATGTCTAAATTTATTATATATGCTCTTTAGGTCATTCTCAAAATATCTAGCATTTTCAATTGCTCAATGTTTGTGTTATCATTTATATATGTATTTTAAGTATATCTAGAAATGCAAGGGTTATATCTGATTATCACACAGTTCTGTATGCTTATACTTGCATATTGCCTGTTTAAGCTTTAAGTATTAATTAATAACCTTGGGGCCTGTTTTTAAACTATAACTTGGTCACCGTAGGCTTAAATTTTAACCTGTTAGGGTATATAAATATCACTTAGCTGAATGCATGTATTAGGTCTATGAGTAAGCGCCTGTAGGGGGGCGCGAAACGCGTCAGACACACGCCTTTGTCCACACCATACCTGTCTGTGAGTAACATTGATGGACTGTTCCGTCTGATTTGGATTGGTATTTACTGTGTACATATTCCAATAAATTGTGGATTTTTATTTGCAAATGAAACTAGTGTGCAGTGCCTGCTATTTCTTCTACTCCTATACTATTTGGCAGTTTGGTTCCATTGCAGTCAGCTACGGCACTCCAGGAGTATCCTGTTTACGGCCTTGGCTTCATTTCCGGTTCATCCGGACGGAGGGGGATAGTGTGCTGGAGCTGTTGGATTTACCTTTCCCTTTACAATCTATACATCTGCATGCAGAAGTGAGTCACATACACACAGTATAGTTCTCACTAAATGGGCATAAAGAGTATTGAATGTACCCTGAAAAAATCATAATCTGACTAAAGGGACTTGATATCCAAATGTTGAATCACTTGAGTGATGCAGCGTATCTGTAAAAAGTTGATAAAATATTGCCTGAACATCTCTATGTATAAAAGGAAGATATTTTACCTGAATATTTCCTTAGTAGCCAAAATTCATTTGTAAAGGGACTTTAAGCAGTCAATCGGCATGCTAGTCCTAGGACTTACAAAGGAGTTTGCATCTTGCATGGACAGGCACTTTCATGGTATTTCCCTGCTCAGTTTACTATGAAATTTTAAAGGATTGCAGTAAAATTTCACAACAGTAAAGCAAAGTGTAACATCAGCACTGAATGGCTGATATTTTTTCTTTTGCTTTCATCATGCAGCTGACAGTATCTGAAGGATATCTGTTCACAGAGAAATTAAACTTGTGAGCTGAGGTAAAATATATTAGTTGTTTTTTGTTTTTGTTTTTTACATAGGGATGTTCAGGAGACATTTTACTGTCAATGTTTTACCGTTATGTTGCATCACAGTGATTTAGCATATGGGTATAATGTCCCTTTAAGAACAAAAACTTGTATATATATATTTATGCAACATATACCTGTATCTATTTCTGTATCTATATATATATATTCATAAAGATATATAGTTATAGAAATATATTTTACAAAAAATATGTAGAAATATATATTTAAAAATAAAAGTGAATAAAATAGGTATTTGAAGTATTCCCAATGAACCTTTGGCTTTAGAGTGGTAGACGTCTACTATGTGAGGGATTTAGCTCTGCTGCTCTATCTGACCTCCAGATGTTAGTGCCTCCTACGCTTTTGCTCGACCATTAACAATGTACTCTCAACTTGTAATATGTAAGTAAAAATGGAGGTTCTATGGATTGGGCTCTTGCGATTTTAACACACTATGAGGCCTAGTTATCAAGCCGTCAACCTCAAATACGCTGGAATTCCGCAGCGTATTTGTGGCGAGGCTGATTCGCCTTAGTTATCAAGCCCTACACACCGGCAAAAGTAGAATTTTGTGACGTAAGCTTTGATCCGCCGGACTCAGTCCGACACAGATCGATTCTTACGTCACTCCAGATGTTCCGCACACAAGTTCGGCACAATCTGACTACTTTTGCTAGTTATCAAAAAACTAGCAGGTACGCTCGGCACTTTTCCGTCCCAGCTTACCTGGTTTTCAATCCGCCGCCCTGGAGGCGGCGGATCCCATAGGAATCAATGGGAGTCTGACCATAGCGAAAGTTCATGTTCGCTGCTGCCAGATATCCCATTGATTCCTATGGGAGAGTCTAAACACCCCTAATCTGCCCCCCCCCTACACCGCTGCAACTAAATACATTTATTACCCCCTAAACCGCAGCTTCCGGAGCCCACCGCCACTCTAATAAACTTATTAACCCCTAAACTGCCTATCCCGGACCCCGCCGCCACTATAATAAATATGTTAACCCCTAAACCGCTGCTCCCGGAGCCCACCGCCACTCTAATAAACTGATTAACCCCTAAACCGCCGCTCCCGGACCCCGCTGCTACCTATATTAAATGTATTAACCCCTAATCTGCCCCCCCTACACCGTCGCCACCTATAATAAATTTATTAACCCCTATCCTGCCCCCCTACACCGCCACAACTATAATAAAATTATTAAATCCTAAATCTTAGTCTAACCCTAACCCTAACACCACACTAACTTAAATATTAATTAAATACATCTAAATATTATAACTCTTATTAACTAAATTAATCCTACTTAAAACTAAATGCTTACCTTTAAAATAAACCCTAATATAGCTACAATATAAATAATAATTATATTGTAGCTATCTTAGGATTTATTTTTATTTTACAGGCAAATATCAATTTATTTTAACTAGGTACAATAGCTATTAAATAGTTTTTAACTATTTAATAGCTACCTAGTTAAAATAAAGAGAAATTTACCTGTAAAATAAAAACTAACCTCAGTTACAATTACACCTAACACTACACAATCATTAAATAAATTATTCCTATTTAAAGCTAAATACTTACCTGTAAAATAAACCCTAAGGCCTAGATTTAGAGTTTGGCGTTAGCCGTCAAAACCAGCGTTAGAGGCTCCTAACGCTGGTTTTGGGCTACCACTGGTATTTAGAGTCGTGTAGGTAAGGGTCTAACGCTCACTTTCCAGCCGCGACTTTTCCATACCGCAGATCCCCCTACGCCATTTGACTATCCTATCTTTTCAATGGGATCTTTCTAACGCCGGTATTTAGAGTCGTGGCTGAAGTGAGCGTTAGAAAGCTAACGACAAAACTCCAGCCGCAGCAAAAAGTCAGGAGTTAAGAGCTTTCTGGGCTAACGCCGGTTCATAAAGCTCTTAACTACTGTGCTCTAAAGTACACTAACACCCATAAACTACCTATGTACCCCTAAACCGAGGTCCCCCCACATCGCCGGCACTCTATTAAAATTTTTAAACCCCTAATCTGCCGACCGCACACCGCCGCAACCTACATTATCCCTATGTACCCCTAATCTGCTGTCCCTAACACCGCCGACCCCTATATTATATTTATTAACCCCTAATCTGCCGCCCCCAACGTCGCCTCCACCTACCTACAATTATTAACCCCTAATCTGCCGACCGGACCTCACCGCCACTATAATAAATGTATTAACTCCTAATCCGCCTCACTCCCGCCTCAATAACCCTATAATAAATAGTATTAACCCCTAATCTGCCCTCCCTAACATCGCCGACACCTAACTTCAAGTATTAACCCCTAATCTGCCGACCGGACCTCACCGCTACTCTAATAAATTTTTTAACCCCTAAAGCTAATTCTAACCCTAACACTAACAACCCCCTAAGTTAAATATAATTTAAATCTAACAAAATAAATTAACTCTTATTAAATAAATTATTCCTATTTAAAGCTAAATACTTACCTGTAAAATAAACCCTAATCTAGCTACAATATAAATTATAATTATATTGTAGCTATTTTAGGATTAATATTTATTTTACAGGCAATTTTGTAATTATTTTAACCAGGTACAATAGCTATTAAATAGTTAATAACTATTTAATGGCTACCTAGTTAAAATAATTACAAAATTACCTTAAAATAAATCCTAACCTAAGTTACAATTAAACCTAACACTACACTATCAATTAATTAATTAAATAAAATACCTACAATTATCTACAATTAGACTTAACACTACACTATCAATAAATTAATTAAATACAATACCTACAAATTAATACAATTAAATAAACTAACTAAAGTACAAAAAATAAAAAAGAACTAAAAAAAATATTTACAAACATTAGAAAAATATTACAACAATTTTAAACTAATTACACCTACTCTAAGCCCCCTAATAAAATAACAAAGCCCCCCAAAATAAAAAAAATGCCCTACCCTATTCTAAAATTAAAATAGAAAAGCACTTTTACATTACCAGCCCTTAAAAGCTATTTTGCCTGTAAAAAAAAAACATACAATACCCCCCCAACATTACAACCCACCACCCACATACCCCTAATCTAACCCAAACCCCCCTTAAATAAACCTAACACTAAGCCCCTGACAATCTCCCTACCTTGTCTTCACCACACCGGGTCCCGATCGGTCCAGAAGAGCCTCCGAAGTCTTCATCCAAGCCCAAGCGGGGGCTGAAGAGTGACGTCCATCCTCCGGCTAAATTCTGGATCCAAGCGGCGGCTAAAGAATTCCATCTTCGGGCAGAAGTCTTCATCCTATTCGGGCAGAAGAGTCGATCCGGACCGGCAAACATCTTCATCCAAGCCGCATCTTCTATGTTCTTCCATCCGATGACAACCGGTTCCATCTTGAAGACCTCAGGCGCGGATCCATCCTCTTCTTCCGACGACTAGACGATGAATGAAGGTTCCGTTAAGGGACGTCATCCAAGATGGCGTCCCTCGAATTCCGATTGGCTGATAGGATTCTATCAGTCAATCGGAATTAAGGTAGGAAAATTTAAGTTCAATCCGATTGGCTGATCCGATCAGCCAATCAGATTGAGCTCGCATTCTATTAGCTGATCAGAACAGCCAATAGAATGCGAGCTCAATCTGATTGGCTGATTGGATCAGCCAATCGGATTGAACTTGAATCTGATTGGCTGA
Organism: Bombina bombina; assembly: GCF_027579735.1. Lineage (NCBI taxonomy): Eukaryota > Metazoa > Chordata > Amphibia > Anura > Bombinatoridae > Bombina > Bombina bombina. The sequence continues at coordinate 257,912,951 of NC_069499.1, read as the reverse complement.
TTCCATCAGCCAATCAGAATTTTCCTACCTTAATTCCGATTGACTGATAGAATCCTATCAGCCAATCGGAATTCAAGGGACGCCATCTTGGATGATGTCCCTTAAAGGAACCGTCATTCGTTGGGAAGTCGTCGGTGAAGATGGATGTTCCGCGTCGGCGGGATGAACATGGATCCGGAAGAAAGAAGATTGAAGATGCCTCTTGATAGAAGACTTCAGCCGGATCATGGACCTCTTCAGCACCCGCTTGGATGAAGACTTCAGTCGGATCATGGACCTCTTCAGCTCCCGCTTGGATGAAGACTTCAGCCGGATCATGGACATCTTCAGCCCCCCGCTTGGGCTTGGATCAAGACATCGGAGGCTCTTCTGGACCGATTGGTGAACCCGGTGTGGTGAAGATAAGGTAGGAAGATCGTCAGGGGCTTAGTGTTAGGCTTATTTAAGGGGAGTTTGGGTTAGATTAGGGGTATGTGGGTGGTGGGTTGTAATGTTGGGGGGGGGGGTATTGTATGGTTTTTTTTTACAGGCAAAAGAGCTGAATTCTTTGGGGCATGCCCCGCAAAGGGCCCTTTTCAGGGCTGGTAAGGTAAAAGAGCTTTTCTATTTTAATTTTAGAATAGGGTAGGGCATTTTTTTATTTTGGGGGTCTTTGTTATTTTATTAGGGGGCTTAGAGTAGGTGTAATTAGTTTAAAATTTTTGTAATATTTTTCTAATGTTTGTAAATATTTTTTTATTTTTTGTAACTTAGTTCTTTTTTATTTTTTGTACTTTAGTTAGTTTATTTAATTGTATTTATTTGTAGGTATTGTATTTAATTAATTTATTGATAGTGTATTGTTAGGTTTAATTGTAGGTAATTGTAGGTATTTTATTTAATTTATTTATTGATAGTGTAGTGTTAGATTTAATTGTAACTTAGGTTAGGATTTATTTTACAGGTAATTTTGTAATTATTTTAACTAGGTAACTATTAAATAGTTATTAACTATTTAATAGCTATTGTACCTGGTTAAAATAATTAAAAAGTTGCCTGTAAAATAAATATTAATCCTAAAATAGCTACAATATAATTATAATTTATATTGTAGCTATATTAGGGTTTATTTTACAGGTAAGTATTTAGCTTTAAATAGGAATAATTTATTTAATAAGAGTTAATTTATTTCGTTAGATTTAAATTATATTTAACTTAGGGGGGTATTAGGGTTATGGCTATACTTAGCTTTAGGGGTTAATACATTTATTATAGTAGCGGTGAGGTCCGGTCGGCAGATTAGGGGTTAATAGTTGAAGTTAGGTGTTGGTGAGGTTAGGTTAGGGAGGGCAGATTAGGGGTTAATACTATTTATTATAGGGTTATTGAGGCGAGAGTGAGGCGGATTAGGGGTTAATAACTTTATTATAGTAGCGGCGAGGTCCAGTCGGCAGATTAGGGGTTAATAAGTGTAGGTAGGTGTCGGCGACGTTGAGGGGGGCAGATTAGGGGTTAATAAATATAATATAGGGGTCGGCGGTGTTAGGGGCAGCAGATTAGGGGTACATAAGTATAACGTAGCTGGCGGCGGTGTGCGGTCGGCAGATTAGGGGTTAAAAAGTTGCCTGTAAAATAAATATTAATCCTAAAATAGCTACAATATAATTATAATTTATATTGTAGCTATATTAGGGTTTATTTTACAGGTAAGTATTTAGCTTTAAATAGGAATAATTTATTTAATAAGAGTTAATTTATTTTGTTAGATTTAAATAATATTTAACTTAGGGGGGTGTTAGTGTTAGGACTTAGCTTTAGGGGTTAATAACTTTATTATAGTAGCGGTGGGTCCAGTCGGCAGATTAGGGATTAATTATTGTAGGTAGGTGGAGGCAACATTGGGGGCGGCAGATTAGGGGTTAATAAATATAATATAGGGGTCGGCGGTGTTAGGGGCAGCAGATTAGGGGTACATAGGTATAATGTAAGTTGCAGCGGTGTACGGAGCGGCAGATTAGGGGTTAAAAAAATATGCAGGTGTCAGCGATAGCAGGGGCGGCAGATTAGGGGTTAATAAGTGTAAGGTTAGGGGTGTTTAGACTCGGGGTACATGTTAGGGTGTTAGGTGCAGACTTAGGAATTGTTTCCCCATAGGAAACAATGGGGCTGCGTTAGGAGCTTAACGCTGCTTTTTTTGCAGGTGTTAGGTTTTTTTTCAGCTCAAACTGCCCCATTGTTTTCTATGGGGGAATCATGCACGAGCACGTTTTTGAAGCTGGCCGCGTCTGTAAGCACCGCTGGTATTGAGAGTTGCAGTGGCGGTAAATTATGCTCTACGCTCCCTTTTTGGAGCCTAACGCAGCCATTCTGTGAACTCTAAATACCAGCGGTATTTAAAAGGTGCGGGGGAAAAAAAGCATGCGTTAGCTACGCGGGTCGTTACCGACAAAACTCTAAATCTAGGCGTAAGATAGCTACAATGTAATTAATAATTACATTGTAGCTATCTTAGGATTAATATTTATTTTACAGGTAACTTTGTATTTATTTTAGCTAGTTAGAATAGTTATTAAATAGTTATTAACTATTTAATAACTACCTAGCTAAAAGAAATACAAATTTACCTGTAAAATAAATCCTAAGCTAAGTTACAATTAAACCTAACACTACACTATCATTAAATTAATAAAATAAATTACTTACAAATAACTACAATTAAATACAATTAAATAAACTAACTAAAGTACAAAAAATAAAAAAAAACTAATGCCTAGATTTAGAGTTCTGCGTTAGCCGTCCAAACCAGCGTTAAGTGCTCCTAATGCTGGTTTTGGCCGCCCGCTCTAAAATAAATCATATTAAATAAATTAATCCTATTTAAAACTAAATACTTACCTGTAAAATAAACCCTAAAATAGCTACAATATAACAAATCATTATATTGTATCTATTTTAGGATTTATTTTTATTTTACAGGCAACTTTGTATTTATTTTATCTCGGTACAATAGCTATTAAATAGTTAATAACTATTTAATAGGTACCTAGTTAAAATAAGTACAAAATTACCTGGAAAATAAATCCTAACCTAAGTTACAATTAAACCTAACACTACACTATCAATAAATTAATAAACTAAACTACCTACAATTATCTACAATTAAATCAACTAAACTAAATTACAAAAAAAAAACACTAAATTACAAAAAATAAAAAAGATTACAAGAATTTTAAACTAATTACACCTACTCTAAGCCCCCTAAAAAATAACAAAGCCCCCCAAAATAAAAAAATGCCCTACCCTATTCTAAAATAAAAAGTTAACAGCTCTATTACCTTACCAGCCCTTAAAAGGGCCTTTTGCGGGGCATGCCCCAAAGAAAACAGCTCTTTTGCATTTAAAAAAACATACAATACCCCCCCCAACATTACAACTCACCACCCACATACCCCTAATCTAACACAAACACCCCTTAAAAAAACCTAACACTAAGCCCCTGAAGATCTCCCTACCTTATCTTCACCATGCCGGGTATCACCGATCCGTCCAGAGCGGTGGGCTCCGGGAGCGGTGGTTTAGGGGTTAATACATTTATAAGAGTTGCGGCGGGGTCTAGGAGCAGCAGTTTAGGGGTTAATAACTTTATTTAGTTGCGGGGCCTCCGGGGGCGCCTGTATAGGGGGTAGAACAGTATAGTTAGTGTGGGTGTTTAGTGACAGCTTATCAATAAAGTTTTAAAAAAGCCGAAGAGCAGCGAGATCGGATGAGTGATAACTATCACAGTCCGCTGCTCATCGCCCCGTACTTGGTGCGCGGCTTTTTGACAGCTTTTTTGATAACTTTGGCGAGATTTTTCAGGTCCGCGGCGGCGATGGTAGGCGAGCTCAGGCAGGCATATAGGGCCGGCGAAGGCAGGTAAGTAGACGCGTTGATAACTAGGCCTCTATAGCTCTACCATTTTACTCTCCACTTGTGATCTAGGCCTGAGCCTGATACAAGCATGCATTGAAACATGCCAGTATCTTGTCTCCATTATGACTGTCACTGTGATTGTACACATGGTAATAGTCATATTTGACTGTTACTGCACTGTTTCTGGATATCAACTGCATAGGAGGTACCTCACTGACAGGCATGCAATCACTGACTTTTTTAAATAACAAACTATAATGCTCTCTATTTAGAGGGCAATTGGGTCACTTTTAGAAAATTAACCAGAGATCGGGTCTCTGGTTAATTTTGAAGCTCTAATTGCTACCGCAAGCTCCCAGTAGCAATAACCAGCCATTTGTAATGGCTGGTTAATTATCATGCTCCCGCAAACTGTTAAATTTAGTGCTCCACTCGTAATCTAGCCAATAATGTCTAAGAAATGTGAAAATATTGTTATTGTATTTGCATAATACATTAGATTTTTTAAATTAAATAGAGGTAGAGTTGATGTATTGTTACTAGTTACTGAAGTAGAAAAATGAAATGGTTCAAAACCAATTATTATAATTAGTGAGATGATTGTATTGCATAATTAGGTAAAAGTTTAATTACGAGGAATAAATAACTTAAGATCAATTATGATAGATTGTATCTATTGTAAGCATCTACTGATGTTACATTTTTGCTCTCATTTTTTAGAGCCTTTGATATTAATATTTTCTAAATTTAAAGGGACAGTCTACACCTGTGACAAACTTACATTTTCTGAAAGCTTCTGCCCACGCAATCCTCCAGCACCTTGATCCATTAATAAGCGCATATAGGAATGAAGAATTGTTTTCCTTTTGTGTGTGGCTCATCTGTCCTCAAAATGGGCCCCAAAACTCCTCCCCTACGTTGCGTGGGGTTTTGGTTGTTTCCAATGTGTCCGTCCTATAGCTGACAACTCGTAAATAATTTATCAGACCTGCGCACACACACACAAGCACTTTGTTTTGTGCATGCGCACTGGTAGTTTTGGGCATGTGCACTGGATTGATAGAAATAAGCAATCCTGAAAGTTTGTGCTGCAGTTGATTCCTTCGGCCGACAACACTGAGTGATCACATAGATCATAGAAACGTGTTGTTATATATCACAGTGATCATTTGGCTGCCATAAAGTAAAATGTCTAGCGTGAAGCAAGGTCAGCGCATAGAAAAATAAACAGTGATTGGTACTTGGGGATAGTCAACTAGGTAATTATGTACTAGCAAGTTGGCTGAAGACTGCAAGTGCAATATACTGTGCATATGCTGTTACTCTCGCACTGCGAAGTGACGTAAATGGCTTTAAAAGGAACGAGCCTAAAGAAAACTAAAACATTGATGGGAAAGAAAAAGGAGGAGGGAGGAGTTTAGGGGCCAAATTGAGGATCAACATGGCATAAAAAAGGAAAAAAATGTATTTAATCCTGTATGCACTTATTAATGGATCAAGGTGCTAGAAAATGTAAGTTTGTAGACTGTCCCTTTAATCATCATCCTTAGTAAATTTTAAATCAATAGATCTGTATCAGTATGAGGAAGGATCAATAAAGGTAAAATAGTTTTGTTTGAGGCATGATACCCAATATTTTTTCTTTCATGGTGCAGATAGCACATGTGATTTTAAACAAATTTATAATTTACTTATATAATCAAATTTGCTTCATTATCTTGTTACTGGAGCAGCAGTGCACTAATGGGAGCTAGCTGAACACATTGTGTGAGCCAATGGCAAGAGGTATATATATATATATATATATATATGCAGACAATATAAGAGAATAAAGCAAATTAGATTCTATAATAGACATGTGTGATTTGTTTCGGATTTATTCGGAAATTCGGTAAATTCGGAGATTCTGACCGATTCGAATTTCCGAATTAAAATACTTCCGAATCTACCGAATGAATCCGAAATAGCTGCCGTATCTCCGAATAAATCCGAATTAGCTCGGTAAAATTCGGCATTTCCCCATAGGAAACAATGGGGAGCCGCAGCCCCATTGTTTCCTATGGGGAAACACTAAGACTGCACCTAACACCCTAACATGTACCCCGAGTCTCTAAACACCCCTAATCTAACACTTATTAACCCCTAATCTGTCGCCCCCGCTATCGCTGACACCTGCATTATCTTATTAACCCCTAATCTGCCGACCGGATATCGCCGCCACTATAATAAATGTATTAACCCCTAAACCGCCGCACTCCCGCCTCGCAAACACTATAATAAATTTCATTAACCCCTAATCTGGCCCCCCCCAACATCGCCGCAATCTAACTACAAGTATTAACCCCTAATCTGCCGACCGGACATCGCCGCCACCTACATTATAGCTATTAACCCCTAATCTGCTGTCCTTAACATCGCCGACACCTACATTATAGTTATTAACCCCATATCTGCCCCCCCAACGTCGCCGCAATCTAACTACAAGTATTAACCCCTAATCTGCCGACCGGACATCGCCGCCACCTAAATTATAGATATTAACCCCTAATCTGCTGTCCCTAACATCGCCGACCCCTACATTATAGTTATTAACCCCTAATCTGCCCCCCCCAACATCGCCGCAATCTAACTACAAGTTTTAACCCCTAATCTGCCGACCGGACATAGCCGCCACCTACATTATAGCTATTAACCCCTAATCTGCTGTCCCTAACATCGCCGACCCCTACATTATAGTTATTAACCCCTAATCTGCCCCCCCAACGTCGCCGCAATCTAACTACAAGTATTAACCCCTAATCTGCCGACCGGACATCGCCGCCACTTACATTATAGCTATTAACCCCTAATCTGCTGTCCCTAACATCGCCGACCCCTACATTATAGTTATTAACCCCTAATCTGCCCCCCCCCCAACGTCGCCGCAATCTAACTATAAGTATTAACCCCTAACGTGCCGACCGGACATCGCCGCCACTATAATAAATGTATTAACCCCTAAACCGCCGCACTCCCGCCTCGCAAACACTATAATAAATTTTATTAACCCCTAATCTGCCCTCCCTAAAATTGCCGCCACCTACCTACAATTTTTAACCCCTAATCTCCCGCCCCCAACGTCGCCGCTACTATAATAAGGTTATTAACCCCTAAACCTAAGTCTAACCCTAACCCTAACACCCCCTAACTTAAATATAATTTAAATAAAACTAAATAAATTTACTATAATTAAATAAATGAATCCTATTTAAAACTAAATACTTACCTGTAAAATAAACCCTAAGATAGCTACAATATATCTAATAGTTACATTGTAGCTATCTTAGGCCTAGATTTGGAGTTTGGCGGTAGCCGTGAAAACCAGCGTTAGAGGCTCCTAACGCTGGTTTTAGGATACCGCCGGTATTTGGAGTCAGTCAAAAAAGGGTCTAACGCTCACTTTTCAGCCACGATTTTTCCATACCGCAGATCCCCTTACGTCAATTGCGTATCCTATCTTTTCAATGGGATCTTTCTAACTCCGGTATTTAGAGTCGTGGCTGAAGTGAGCGTTAGAAATCTAACGTCAAAACTCCAGCCGCAGAAAAAAGTCAGTAGTTAAGAGCTTTCTGGGCTAACGCCGGTTCATAAAGCTCTTAACTACTGTGCCCTAAAGTACACTAACACCCATAAACTACATATGTACCCCTAAACCGAGGTCCCCCCACACCGCCGCCACTCGATTAAATTTTTTTAACCCCTAATCTGCCGACCGCCACCTACGTTATCCTTATGTACCCCTAATCTGCTGCCCCTAACACTGCCGACCCCTATATAATATTTATTAACCCCTAACCTGCCCCCACAACGTCGCCGCCAGCTACCTACACTTATTAACCCCTAATCTGCCGTCCGCACGCCGCTGCCAGTTACATTATAGCTATGTATCCCTAATCTGCTGCCCCTAACACCGCCGACCCCTATATTATATTTATTAACCCCTAATCTGACCCCCTCAACGTCGCCTCCACCTGCCTACACTTATTAACCCCTAATCTGCCGACCGGACCGCACCGCTATTATAATAAAGTTATTAACCCCTAATCCGCCTCACTAACCCTATAATAAATAGTATTAACCCCTAATCTGCCCTCCCTAACATCGCCGACACCTAACTTCAAACATTAACCCCTAATCTGCCAACTTGAGCTCACCGCTATTCTAATAAATGTATTAACCCCTAAAGCTAAGTCTAACCCTAACACTAACACCCCCCTAACTTAAATATAATTTAAATCTAACGAAATAAATTAACTCTTATTAAATAAATTATTCCTATTTAAAGCTAAATACTTACCTGAAAAATAAATCCTAATATAGCTACAATATAAATTATAATTATATTATAGCTATTTTAGGATTTATATTTATTTTACAGGTAACTTTGTATTTATTTTAACCAGGTACAATAGCTATTAAATAGTTAAGAACTATTTAATAGCTAAAATAGTTAAAATAATTACAAAATTACCTGTAAAATAAATCCTAACCTAAGTTACAATTAAACCTAACACTAAACTATCAATAAATTAATTAAATAAAATACCTACAATTACCTACAATTAAACCTAACACTACACTATCAATAAATTAATTAAATACAATATCTACAAATAACTACAATGAAATAAACTAACTAAAGTACAAATAATAAAAAAGAACTAAGTTACAAAAAATAAAAAAATATTTACAAACATAAGAAAAATATTACAACAATTTTAAACTAATTACACCTACTCTAAGCCCCCTAATAAAATAACAAAGCCCCCCAAAATAAAAAAAATGCCCTACCCTATTCTAAATTACAAAAGTTCAAAGCTCTTTTACCTTACCAGTCCTGAACAGGGCCCTTTGCGGGGCATGCCCCAAAGAATTCAGCTCTTTTGCCTGTAAAAAAAACATACAATACCCCCCCAACATTACAACCCACCACCCACATACCCCTAATCTAACCCAAACCCCCCTTAAATAAACCTAACACTAAGCCCCTGAAGATCTTCCTACCTTGTCTTCACCTCACCGGGTATCACACCGATCCGTCCTGGCTCCGATATCTTCATCCAACCCAAGAGGGGGCTAGACATCCATCATCCGATGGCTGAAGAGGTCCAGAAGAGGATCCAAAGTCTTCATCCTATCCGGGAAGAAGAGTAGATCCGGACCGGCAACCATCTTCTTCCAAGCGGCATCTTCTATTTTCATCCGATGAGGACCGGCTCCATCTTGAAGACCTCCACCGCGGACCCATCTTCTTCCGACGACGACTTCCCGATGAATGACGGTTCCTTTAAGGGACGTCATCCAAGATGGCGTCCCTCGAATTCCGATTGGCTGATAGGATTCTATCAGCCAATCGGAATTAAGGTAGGAAAATTCTGATTGGCTGATGGAATCGGAACAGCCAATAGAATGCGAGTTCAATCTGATTGGCTGATTGAATCAGCCAATCGGATTGAACTTGATTCTGATTGGCTGATTCCATCAGCCAATCAGAATATTCCTACCTTAATTCCGATTGGCTGATAGAATCCTATCAGCCAATCGGAATTCGAGGGACGCCATCTTGGATGACGTTATTTAAAGGAACCGTCATTCGTCGTCTAGTCGTCGGTTGAAGAGGATGTTCCGCGTCGGCTTGGAAGAAGATGGTTCCGCTCCGCTCCAGAAGAAAGAAGATTGAAGATGCGGCTTGATAGAAGACTTCATCCAGATGATGGACTTCCGACTTCAGCCCGAGGATGGATTTCTTCAGTCGCCGCTTGGATCCAGACTTCAGCCCGAGGATGGACGTCACTCTTCAGCCCCCCGCTTGGGCTTGGATCAACACTTCCGAGGCTTGGATCAAGACTTCCGAGGACGGATCGGTGAACCTGGTATGGTGAAGATAAGGTAGGAAGATCTTCAGGGGCTTAGTGTTAGGTTTATTTAAGGGGGGTTTGGGTTAGATTAGGGGTATGTGGGTGGTGGGTTGTAATGTTGGGGGGGGGTATTGTATGTGTTTTTTTACAGGCAAAAGAGCTGAATTTCTTGGGGCATGCCCCCCAAAGGGCCCTGTTCAGGGCTGGTAAGGTAAAAGAGCTTTGAACATTTGTAATTTAGAATAGGGTAGGGCATTTTTTTATTTTGGGGGGCTTTGTTATTTTATTAGGGGGCTTAGAGTAGGTGTAATTAGTTTAAAATTGTTGTAATATTTTTATAATGTTTGTAAATATTTTTTTATTTTTTGTAACTTAGTTCTTTTTTATTTTTTGTACTTTAGTTAGTTTATTTAATTGTATTTATTTGTAGATATTGTATTTAATTAATTTATTGATAGTGTAGTGTTAGGTTTAATTGTAGGTAATTGTAGGTATTTTATTTAATTATTTATTGATAGTGTAGTGTTAGGTTTAATTGTAACTTAGGTTAGGATTTATTTTACAGGTAAATTTGTAATTATTTTAACTATTTTAGCTATTAAATAGTTCTTAACTATTTAATAGCTAGTGTACCTGGTTAAAATAAATACAAAGTTACCTGTAAAATAAATATAAATCCTAAAATAGCTATAATATAATTATAATTTATATTGTAGCTATATTAGGATTTATTTTACAGGTAAGTATTTAGCTTTAAATAGGAATAATTTATTTAATAAGAGTTCATTAATTTTGTTAGATTTAAATTATATTTAAGTTAGGGGGGTGTTAGTGTTAGGGTTAGACTTAGCTTTAGGGGTTAATACATTTATTAGAATAGCGGTGAGCTCCAGTCGGCAGATTAGGGGTTAATGTTTGAAGTTAGGTGTCGGCGATGTTAGGGAGGGCAGATTAGGGGTTAATACTATTTATTATAGGGTTAGTGAGGCGAATTAGGGGTTAATAACTTTATTATAATAGCGGTGCGGTCCGGTCGGCAGATTAGGGGTTAATAAGTGTAGGCAGGTGGAGGCGACGTTGTGGGGGGCAGATTAGGGGTTAATAAATATAATATAGGGGTCGGCGGTGTTAGGGGCGGCAGATTAGGGGTACATAGGGATAATGTAAGTAGCGGCGGTTTACGGAGCGGCAGATTAGGGGTTAATAATAATATGCAGGGGTCAGCGATAGCGGGGGCGACAGATTAGGGGTTAATAAGTGTAAGGTTAGGGGTGTGTAGACTCGGGGTACATGTTAGAGTGTTAGGTGCAGACGTAGGAAGTGTTTCCCCATAGACAACAATGGGGCTGCGTTAGGAGCTGAACACGGCTTTTTTGCAGGTGTTAGTTTTTTTTTTCAGCTCAAACAGCCCCATTGTTTTCTATGGGGGAATCGTGCACATGCACGTTTTTGAGGCTGGCCACGTCCGTAATTAACTCTGGTATCGAGAGTTGAAGTTGCGTTAAATATGCTATACGCTCCTTTTTTGGAGCCTAACGCAGCCATTCTGTGGACTCTCAATACCAGAGTTATTTTAAAGGTGCGGCCAGAAAAAAGCCAGCGTTAGCTACGCGGGTCGTTACCGACAAAACTCTAAATCTAGCCGTTACATTGTAGCTATTTTAGGATTTATATTTATTTTACAGGCAACTTTGTATTTCTATTAACTAGGTACAATAGCTATTAAATAGTTATTGACTATTTAATAGCTACCTAGTTAAAATAATTACAAAATTACCTGTAAAATAAATCCTAACATAAGTTACAATTAAACCTAACACTACACTATCATTAAATAAATTAACTACAAGTACCTACAATTATCTACAATTAAATAAACTAAACTAAAGTACAAAAAAAATAAAACACTAAATTACAAAAAAAACCCACTAAATTACAAAAAATAAAAAAATATTACAAGAATTTTAAACTAATTACACCTAATCTAAGCCCCCTAATAAAATAACAAAGCCCCCCAAAATAAAAAAATGCCCTACCCTATACTAAATTACAAACGTTAACAGCTCTATTACCTTACCAGCCCTTAAAAGGGCCTTTTGCGGGGCATGCCTCAAAGAAAACAGCTCTTTTGCCTGTAAAAAAAAAAAAAAATACCACCCCCAACATTACAACCCACCACCCACATACCCCTACTCTAACCCAAACCCCCCTTAAATAAACCTAACACTACCCCCCTGAAGATCTCCCTACCTTGAGTCGTGTTCACCCAGCCGGGCCGAAGTCTTCATCCTATGGGGCAGAAGAGGACATCCAGACCGGCAATTTTAAACTAATTACAGCTAATCTAAGCCCCCTAATAAAATAACAAAGCCCCCCAAAATAAAAAATTGCCCTACCCTATACTAAATTACAAAAGTTAACAGCTCTATTACCTTACCAGCCCTTAAAAGGGCCTTTTGCGGGGCATGCCCCAAAGAAAACAGCTCTTTTGCCTGTAAAAAAAAAACAATACCACCCCCCAACATTACAACCCACCACCCACATACCCCTACTCTAACCCAAACCCCTCTTAAATAAACCTAACACTACCCCCCTGAAAATCTCCCTACCTTGAGTCGTGTTCACCCAGCCGGGCCGAAGTCTTCATCCGATGGGGCAGAAGAGGACATCCAGACCGGCAATTTTAAACTAATTACAGCTAATCTAAGCCCCCTAATAAAATAACAAAGCCCCCCAAAATAAAAAATTGCCCTACCCTATACTAAATTACAAAAGTTAACAGCTCTATTACCTTACCAGCCCTTAAAAGGGCCTTTTGCGGGGCATGCCCCAAAGAAAACAGCTCTTTTGCCTGTAAAAAAAAAAAAAACACCCCCCAACATTACAACCCACCACCCCATACCCCTACTCTAACCCAAACCCCCCTTAAATAAACCTAACAGTACCCCCCTGAAGATCTCCCTACCTTGAGTCGTATTCACCCAGCCGGGCCGAAGTCTTCATCCGATGGGGCAGAAGAGGACATCCAGACCGGCAGAAGTCTTCATCCAAGCGGGGCAAGAAGAGGTCTTCCATCCATCAGAAAAGTACCAAAAAACAAACAAACACTAAATTACCAAAAATAATAAAAATATTACAAGAATTTTAAACTAATTACACCTAATCTAAGCCCCCTACTAGCTATTAATATAGCTACAATATAACTAATAGTTACATTATAGCTGTTTTAGGATTTATATTTATATTACAGGCAACTTTGTATTTATTTTAACTAGGTACAATTTTTATTAAATAGTTAATAACTATTTAATAACTACCTAGCTAAAATAAATACAAATTTACCTGTAAAATAAATCCTAACCTAAGTTACAATTACACCTAACAATACACTATCATTAAATTAATTAAATAAATTAATCCTATTTAAAACGAAATACTTACCTGTAAAATAAACCCTAATATAGCTACAATATAACTAATAGTTACATTGTAGCTATTTTAGGATTTATATTTATTTTACAGGCAACTTTGTATTTATTTTAACTAGGTAAAATAGCTATTAAATAGATATTTACTGTTTAATAGCTACCTAGTTAAAATAATTACAAAATTACCTGTAAAATAAATCCTAACCTAAGTTACAATTAAACCTAACACTACACTATCATTAAATAAATTAAATAAATTAACTACAAGTACCTACAATTAAATACAATTAAATAAACTAAAGTACAAAAAAACCAAAACACTAAATTACAAAAAATAAAAAAATATTACAAGAATTTTAAACTAATTACACCTAATCTAAGCACCCTAATAAAATAACAAAGCCCCCCAAAATAAAAAAATGCCCTACCCTATACTAAATTACAAAAGTTAACAGCTCTATTACCTTACCAGCCCTTAAAAGGGCCTTTTGCGGGGCATGCCCCAAAGAAAACAGCTCTTAGTCTGTAAAAAAAAAACAATACCCCCCCCCACATTACAACCCACCACCCACATACCCCTACTCTAACCTAAACCCCCCTTAAATAAACCTAACACTACCCCCTTGAAGATCTCCCTACCTTGAGTCGTATTCACCCAGCTGGGCCGAAGTCTTCATCCGATGGGGCAGAAGAGGACATCCAGACCGGCAGAAGTCTTCATCCAAGCGGGGCAAGAAGAGGTCTTCCATCCATCAGAAGGCTTGATCCAGGCGGCATCTTCTATGTTCATCCATCAGGAGCAGAGCGGCAGCATCCTGAAGACATCCAACGCGGAGCATCCTCTTCTTTCTTGATCCTGATCGGAACAGCCAATAGAATGCAAGGTCAATCTGATTGGCTGATTGGACTTGAATCTGATTGGCTGATTGAATCAGCCAATCAGATTTTCCTACCTTAATTCCGATTGGCTGATAGAATCCTATCAGCCAATCGGAATTCAAGGGACGCCATCTTGGATGACGTCACTTAAAGGTACCGTCATTTAGTCGTCGGATCAAGAAAGAAGAGGATGCTCTGCGTCGGATGTCTTCAGGATGCTGCCGCTCCACTCCGGATGGATGAACATAGAAGATGCCGCCTGGATCAAGACTTCTTGCCCCGCTTGGATGAAGACTTCTACCGGTCTGGATGTCCTCTTCTGCCCCATCGGATGAAGACTTCGGCCCGGCTGGGTGAACACGACTCAAGGTAGGGAGATCTTCAGGGGGGTAGTGTTAGGTTTATTTAAGGGGGGTTTGGGTTAGAGTAGGGGTATGTGGGTGGTGGGTTGTAATGTGGGGGGGTATTGTGTTTTTTTTTAAGGCAAAAGAGCTGTTTTCTTTGGGGCATGCCCCGCAAAAGGCCCTTTTAAGGGCTGGTAAGGTAATAGAGCTGTTAACTTTTGTAATTTAGTATAGGGTAGGGCATTTTTTTTTTATTTTGGGGGGCTTTGTTATTTTATTAGGGGGTGTAGATTAGGTGTAATTAGTTTAAAATTCTTGTAATATTTTTTTTTTTTTTTTGTAATTTAGTGGGGGTTTTTTGTACTTTAGTTTAGTTTATTTAATTGTATTTAATTGTAGGTACTTGTAGTTAATTTATTTAATGATAGTGTAGTGTTAGGTTTAATTGTAACTTAGGTTAGGATTTATTTTACAGGTAATTTTGTAATTATTTTAACTAGGTAGCTATTAAATAGTCAATAACTATTTAATAGCTATTGTACCTAGTTAAAATAAATACAAAGTTGCCTGTAAAATAAATATAAATCCTAAGATAGCTACAATGTATCTATTAGTTATATTGTAGCTATATTAGGGTTTATTTTACAGGTAATTATTTAGTTTTAAATAGGATTCATTTATTTGATTAATTTAATGATAGTGTAGTGTTAGGTGTAATTGTAACTTAGGTTAGGATTTATTTTACAGGTAAATTTGTATTTATTTTAGCTATGTAGTTATTAAATAGTTATTAACTATTTAATAACTATTGTACCTAGTTAAAATAAATACAAACTTGCCTGTAAAATAAAAATAAACCCTAAGATAGCTACAATGTAACTATTAGTTATATTGTAGCTATCTTAGGGTTTATTTTACAGGTAAGTATTTAGTTTTAAATAGGATTCATTTATTTAATTATAGTAAATTTATTTTGTTTCATTTAAATTATATTTAAGTTAGGGGGTGTTGGGGTTAGGGTTAGACTTAGGTTTAGGGGTTAATAACCTTATTATAGTAGCGGCGACGTTGGGGGCGGGAGATTAGGGGTTAATAATTGTAGGTAGGTGGCAGTGATGTTAGGGAGGGCAGATTAGGGTTTAATAAAATTTATTATAGTGTTTGCGAGGCGGAGTGCGGAGGTTTAGGGGTTAATACATTTATTATAGTATCGGCAAAGTCGGCAGATTAGGGGTTAATACTTGTAGTTAGATTGCGGCAACGTTGGGGGGGCAGATTAGGGGTTAATAACTATAATGTAGGGTTCGGCGATGTTAGGGACAGCAGATTAGGGGTTAATAGCTATAATGTAGGTGGTGGCGATGTCCGGTCAGCAGATTAGGGGTTAATACTTGTAGTTAGATTGCGGCGACGTTGGGGGGGGCAGATTAGGGGTTAATAACTATAATGTAGGGGTCGGCAATGTTAGGGATAGCAGATTAGGGGTTAATAGCTATAATGTAGGTGGCGGCAATGTTCGTCAGCAGATTAGGGGTTAATACTTGTAGTTAGATTGAGGCGACGTGCGGGGGCAGATTAGGGGTTAATAACTATAATGTAGGGTTCGGCGATGTTAGGGACAGCAGATTAGGGGTTAATAGCTATAATGTAGGTGGTGGCGATGTCCGGTCAGCAGATTAGGGGTTAATACTTGTAGTTAGGATTGCGGCGACATTGGGGGGGGCAGATTAGGGGTTAATAACTATAATGTAGGGGTCGGCGATGTTAGGGACAGCAGATTAGGGGTTAATAGCTATAATGTAGGTGGCTGTGATGTCCGGTCGGCAGATTAGGGGTTAATACTTGTAGTTAGGTTGCGGCGACATGGGGGGGCAGATTAGGGGTTAATAACTATAATGTAGGGGTCGGCGATGTTAGGGACAGCAGATTAGGGGTTAATAGCTATAATGTAGGTGGCGGCGGTGTCCGGTCGGCAGATTAGGGGTTAAATAATTTTATTATAAGGTTTGCGATGTGGGGGGGCCTCGGTTTAGGGGTTAATAGGTAGTTTATGGGTGTTAGTGTACTTTAGCACTGTAGTTAAGAGCTTTATGTTCTGGTGTTAGCCCATAAAGCTCTTAACTACTGACTTTATTCGGTAGATTCAGATGGCCGTGTATTACACTAGTACTATTTACACCTAATATACAGTACATAATACTAGTCTAATACACAGCATATCCCACCTAAAACATACTGAATTTCCGAACGGAATCGAACCGAATAGAACCGAATTCAGCCGAATTTATTCGAATCCGAATAAATCCGAAACGAATTCATTCGAATCCGAATAAATCCGAAACGAATTCATTCAAATTTTGCCGAATTCTAATCGATCCAAACCGAAATTCGAAAAGTCCGAATCGATCCGAAAACGAACCGAATTTTTTAGCCATGCACATATCTATTCTATAAGTAAATTGGAAAGTTATTTTACATTCTAAGCTCTATTTGAATCATGAAAGTTTAATATTGACTTTACTGTCCCTTTTCAATTTTTTGTTTATTTATTTCAACAATGAGCATATTTACATTTGCAGACAGACAAGAACAAAAAAAAGCATAGAAAAACAAATCAGTTTATGATCATCCTTTACATGTACCGTTCTTAAGTAAAGAAGAAAAACAGTTTTCTGGTTTCCCAGTTTATATAACCAACCTATCTCTATTGGTCTGCTTCTTCAAGGAAAAAAAGAAAGGAAAAAAAAAAAAAGAAAAGAAAATAAAGTGGGGGAAAAAAAAAAAAAAAAAGGTGGGATTTCCTCCCCCCTCTCCCCCCCCCCTCCTTGGGGGGGGGGAAGGAGACAACCCCCCCTCCCCCTCTCTCTCCCCGCAGCCTCCACCCCTCTACCAAATGTTTAACTGAACTAGTTCAGAATTTCTAAACGGAAAAATCAAATACTCTATTTCATTCTCTGGATAAGTTTTAATGAAAATTGACCATTTTTTAAAAAATAATTTGATCTCATCCTCGTTACTTAAATTGGTGTCCCTTTGCTCTAGCATGCATTGTTTTTAAGGTGGTTTTTGACTTCTAAGATTGTAGGAGCCCTTCGTTTTTTCCAGCATTTTATAATTAAATATCTAGATGTAAGGATTGAAAGAATTATTAATTTTTCCTGAGGATGTTGCTCTTCATTCTTAATACAAAATACTACCTGTGAAAATGTAAGACCCGGAGGGGAGACCCGCAACATATTGTTTAGCCAGTATTCTAATTTGTAACAGAATTGCCTGATTTTCGGGCATCTCCAAAACATATGCTTTAAATCGGCTGCAAGGAGAGAACATTTTGGACATCTGTTAAAGTTTAAATTATGTAGTTTGAAACCCTTTTCTGGCGTAAAATATGCTTTATGCAATAATTTGACATGTGCCTCTCTCCAGTTTGCTGAGAGTGTGGCCTGGGTTACTTTTCTGATAGATTTTTGTATAAATTTTAATTCTATGTCATTTGGGACAGTTAAACTATTCCAACCTGACGTTATCTGTTCTAGCATAAGAAGTCCTTTTATGCTGTTTTGGGATCTATAGCAAAAATTAATTGATGTGTGGCCACTCTTTGTTAGTATCAGCCAGCTTTCCAATTTTCCCATGTCCCAGATCCAACCTGACTTTCTAACCAATTCTGAAATATAATGTCTTAATTGTAGATATGCGAAAAATTCATTATTTTCTTTTTTTTTTTTAATTCTTTTTTATTGAGAGAAGACATGTGGATATATACAGTCAAATCATAAAAACATCACAATTCTCAGTTTTTTTATACAAGCTGTGTCTCAATTTAGAAGTATGTAGTACCTTAAGAGATCGCATCTCCATCATTCCACTCACTTATATCACATTAGAATTTTTCAATGTATCTCAAATCCTCAAGAATCCCACGTGTCTAACTCTCATTTTATATTTTTATGGAAAGACCAAGATCTCTATAAACTAGCCTAAACTTACCTAACCTTGTAGCTAACCTAGCTATCTAGTTTAACCATTAAACACAAATAAAAACCAACAAACACAAAAACAAAACAGCCTATGATTTGATATATGAATTACTCAGACAATTCGGAGTGTTTTGAGTAAAAAGAGGACTTTTCAAGTTATAACATGCTGGCACACCTTAAAGACTTGCAATTGGGCTTTATAAGTAAGAAAAGTAAGGAGCCCATTTACTTATTTCCCACTAAGTAGTAGAATTGCATGAACTGACAGGAGCTGAAATTTACCAGCAAAATGAAAAATTCATTATTTTCTAATTTAAATTCATTTTTTAGTTCCTCAAATGTTTTTACACATTTTAAATCTTTCTTGACAAATTGCTAAACTTTCTTTAAGCCCTTAGAGGACCACTTGTCAAATATTTCCGAGGTTAGGCCTGGCGAGAAATTCGGGTTTCCCTTTATTGGGATATACTGTAAGACGGTGCAGTTTGCTTTTAGGAGGGTCCCTATCTTCCACCAGGCTTTGATGGGATTCAAGATAGTTTTAAGTTTTTTAATTTCCGGTGGTAATGTTTTAGGCTCGCAATGAGCCAGAGCTATAGGAAGAAATGGATAACAAATATTTTAATCCACTAAATTGTTGGTCACATAGTTTTTAGAAAGGAACCAATCTGTCACTGTGCGTGCTAGGAAAGCGAGATTATATGATCTTATGTCTGGCAGTGCTAAACCACCATATTCTTTCCCTACAGAGAGTTTGGACATTGATATCCTAGATCTCTTCCCTTGCCAAATAAAATTCCTAATTACAGAGTTGAGGGACCGAATATCTTTTTCAAATAACATTATGGAAGTATTTTGTAAAACGTAAAAGAGTTTGTTTAGAAGAACCATCTTAAATAATGCTATTCTCCCTGATAGAGAGATTGGTAGATTTAACCAGGCTTTCAACTTCTCTCGGATTATCGACAAAATTGGTGTTATGTTAAGTTCGTATAGATCTAGGGGGTTAACTGGTATATTAATTCCCAGATATTTAAATGAATCTGTCACTTCTTTAAATGGGCAGCTTCTTAATGAGTCATTTTTCTTTCTAAGCCAGAGAATCTCTGACTTAGATGGATTTATTTTGTAACCCAAACCTAGCTATTATGTGTAGAAGTTCCGGTATGTTTCTCTTTGTATTTGATATATAGAGAAGTTTGTCATCCGCATAGAGCGCGATTTTTACTTCATGTTTGAATATTGTAATCCCTTGTAAAGACTGTCTGATTTTTATTGCCAAAGACTCTATGGCTATATCAAATATGAGAGGATATAGGGGGCAACCCTGACGCGTGCCCCTTTGAATTCCAATTTCCGATGATAGAAGATTATTGACTATTAGTTTTGTGCACAGGTTTTTATATAGATTTTTTCTATAAAGCTAGAAAATTTGCCTGTTATTCCAAATTTAACAAAAGATGTGAATATGTGACTATAATACACAGAGTCAAAGGCCTTCTCAGCATCAATTGCAATTATTGCCAGGTCTGGGTCACCCCCCGTCTCCTCCCCTATACCTGCCTTCCAAGAGAAATATTCTGTAATTGTTAATACTTCTCTAATTTTGGAAGCTGAGTTGCGGAGCTTGAGGAACCCTGCTTGATCATTATGAATATCATGAGTAAGGCCGGTTTGAAGCCTGCTAGCTAGAATTGAGGCTAGAATTTTATATTCTGAATTGAGAAGGGCTATGAGATGGTAGGACTCTTTTTGGGTTGGATCTTTCCCCCCTTTTAACAATAGAGTTGAATACGAGGTCGTGAAACTGGGAGGTATAGTTTTACCATTTATGTAAAAGTCATTAAATAAATTGCAGAGGTATGGTACTACCTCGGGGGCTAAGATTTTATAAACCTCATTAGGGAGCCCATCTGGGCCTGCCGCTTTATTAGATGAAAGTTCTGCAATTATTTTGCTGACTTCCTCCTCCGATATCGGTTTATTTAGATTAGAAATAATTTCTTCTGGAACTGTGGGGCAAACTACTTTGCTCCAGAACTCCTGAGCCTGAGCCGTATCAGGGGCTTTTGATAATTAAAGGTTTTTATAATATTTTGTGAATACTTCTAAAATATCTTCTGATTTAGTAAATGTCATGCTTTCTTGTTGAATTTTATCAATAAGAGAAGGTTTTTTTTCCCCCTTAACTAACCTAGCCAGTAATTTGCCCGATTTATTGCCAAACCGATACATTTTTGCCTGGAATCTCAGATCTTTTTGAGTTTCTATAAGTAATGTAAATGCATCCCTTTCGTTTTTGGCTTTAACATATCTTGACCAATTAAAAGGTGTCTTATGTAGAAGAAAAAGATTATAAGAATTTATAACAAAGTTAATAACTTCTTTCTCTCTATTTTTCAATTTCTTATTTAACTTGGCAGCATACACAGTTATTTCTCCTCTAACAACTGCTTTTGCGGCGCCCCAAAAGATTTCTGGTCTATCTATGTAGTCTATATTAATTTGGATGTATTCTTTGAATTTGTCTGTCAGATGTTTTTTGAATTTTACATCATTTGCCAAGTGATAGGGGAACATAAATCTCAATGGAGCTTTTTTCAGGCTATTTAATTGTAGCTCGAGAAAGATGGGGGAATGATCTGATATAATTATAGGTGTAATACCTGCTTTTATGTTTTTTGAACATAACCTCTCATCCACTAAAAATAGGTCTATTCTAGATAGGGTTTTATGCGCCCTAGATAAACATGTAAAATCTTGCACATCGGGGTTCTGAATCTGCCATACATCTTTAACCAGTAAATTCTGATAGAGAGTTTTAAAAATTTTTGTTTCTAGTTTGTCTTTTTTAGATTTTAATTGTCTAGTGTTACATCTCATTCTATCTCAAGGGGATTGTGGGGCCATATTAAAGTCCCCACCTATGATCAGGAAGCCTTCAGTATGGAACAATATATTAGATTGCAACAGATTCCAAAATTCATAGTTTAGCTCATTGGGTGCATATATATTACACAGTGAATATATTTGCTTGGCTATTCGAATTTTCATCATTACAAATCTCCCCTCCGGGTCACTTCTTGTCTGAAGTATGTCGCATTTCAATCTTTTACCTATCATTATTGCCACGCCTCTCTTCCTTCTGATACAAGGTGAGGAAACTATTTCTTTAATCCAAGAACCTTTAAGTTTCATTATTTCTTCTATGTTTAAATGTGTTTCTTGAAGAAACATTATATCTGCTTGTAATTTGCGCATGTGGGAGACTATGGCTTTTCTCTTTATGGGAGTTGAAATT
Organism: Bombina bombina; assembly: GCF_027579735.1. NCBI lineage: Eukaryota > Metazoa > Chordata > Amphibia > Anura > Bombinatoridae > Bombina > Bombina bombina. Next base: position 257,891,231 of record NC_069499.1, on the reverse strand, counting down.
CCTCCAACATTCCAAGATATTATCTTAAATTTGTCTAGTGAATTAGTCATACTTATTTATTGATTTTAAATTGCGTAAAAATAAAAACACTGTGGAGAGAGAGAAACAACGAAGAGGAGGAGAGAGCTGAAGGGAGAGAGAAAGGGAGAGAGAGAAAAGGAAGAGAAGAAAAAAAAAAAAAAAAGAAAAGAAAAGGATACATTTTTAAACCATGACACTCTATTTTATGATTAGAGGGGGGAGCCAACCCCCTCTCTTTCCCCCTATCACGAAGGGAGATCCTTTTCAGGGATTGTATTCCTACTATTGCATCCATATTATACTTTTACAGTAAGAAGGAGAGTAAATCTATGCTCTTATTTTTAACCAATAGACTCCTTCTGAAGAAAAGATTATCCCGCAGATTCTAATTCTGCATAGAGCTTCTCTGCCTCTTTAACATTGTCAAAAAAATGAGTACTGTCCCCAGTAACTACTTTTAGTTTGGATGGATAAATTAAGATTGCCCTATAACCCTTTTGGATACATTTTGAACAGATAGGTGTTAGATCTCTCCTTTTTGTTGAGGTTTCTGCTGAATAATCCTGAAATATTAAGATTTTAACCCCATCTATACTGATCGGTTGTTTTTTTCGGTACTGTTGTAACATTCTAACTTTATCTAGATAATTCAGGAAGCGAGCAATGACTGGCCTAGGTCTTCTATTAGTATTATTGTCTATCTGAGGAGGGCCAATTCTATGGGCTCTTTCAATTATTGCCTGTGGATCTGGTATTTCCAAAAGTTGACCCAGTGTCTCTGTTATAAATGCTGATAGATTTTCATATTTTTTTCCTTCAGGTATACCAATTATCCTTAAATTATTTCTTCGAGACCGGTTTTCTAGGTCTTCTAACCTCACCTGCATTTTTTGTAGTTTAATTCCTGCATCATCTAATTTAGAGCCTTGAGCGACTATAAGATCCTCTAAATCGGACACCCTTTGCTCTGCCTCTTGCAATCTACTTGAAAATTGTCTAATTTCCTGGGATAACATTTCTATGTCATGTTTTATTTAATTTCTAAGGGTGTCAAACTTTGGGGTCAATGCTTCTGAAATATTGGAAACCAGGTTTTACAGGTTTAATACTTCACTTATTGGGTTTAAATTAGTTGTAGGATGCATTTCTGCTACTGTCTCAGTGGAGCCTTTGGGTTTTTTGTCTCTGTGTCTACCCGTCATACTTGGAGATGTGGTTTTAGAGGAAGTATTGAGAAACTTATCCATGTGCCAAGTGTCAGTGTGGATAATCGATTAATATAAAGAGGACACCAAAGTGGTGAATTGTGATATCTAGATGTGCAGGTGTAAAAAAAAAAAAAAAAGGGGGGGAGGGAAGGGGGGATGTTTTTGTGGAGGTGGTCAAGGGGGAATGGGGGGTGAGAGAAAAAAAATAAATCAAGTTAATTGACTATTTATAAGTGACATAAGAGAGTAAAGACCCTTAAGTGAAGTTGTGAGGATAGTTTCCAATTTATATTTATCAGATATTGGCGTGTGAGTATGAAGTTACAGTGAAAGTTTAGCCCAAATGGCCTTTTTCAGCCCTCAGGGCTTATGCCCCCTGTCTCCACTAGTGTGAAATTTTTATTAGTTTTCCTACAGATAGAATGTATTGATCCTCTACCCACTATGGGCTTTAATTTGATTCTATCCTTAATAGGATTCAATTACATAACCACGTTTCAGAAGGTAATTTTACAGTTTAATAGGTGTTGCCTCTTATTTAAAAGTTTGTATCTTGGGCTGAAGTCTTATCCTATGAAACCTAGGCCAGAAAACTTCTGTGTGAAAACCCTCAGTCTTAACACAATTTGAAATGAATCATGCAACCTTGATATCTTATTTATAATGTAGGTTAACCCTCTTGCCCTTCTGCACAATATATAATCTGACCTAAGTACTTTGCTATTTGTTTAAACTAGCTTTGTTGCACAATGATTAGCTTTTTGAAAAAGTTTAGAATATATGCACTTTAGTACTGACCCTATAATTAAGAGCCTGTCTGTATGACTAGTACCCTGTTTTACAAAAACCAAATCAGAGAATTATTACATATTATAATCAGAGATAACATGAGATGCTACACGGCTACTCATTGGACTGCAACCAAAAAACATTGACATTTACAGCAGTGAAACAAACCCCATCTGGGAAAGAGAAATAACAACAAAAAAAAAAAACCCAGAAATTTTTTATCTCTTTTCCCCCTTCTTCCTTTTTACAAAAGAGCAGTCTTTTTCTTTTATTCAACCAGATGCAGCATTCCAACCTTGGGGCAAAATCTTTTGTAATGCTTAGAGTTCCCTTTTTCTGTAAAGTTCTGTTCTGGCAGATATTGGTAAAGAAACAGGGAGAGAAACTTTTTGTGATACTAGTAACTCTTGGCAACTTTGTACTTTAAATTGCCCCTTTTACTTTTGTTCCTTGTATCTTTTATTGATACTTTGTAGCATAAAAAAAGTACCAGAGACTGTTCCCTTTTTCCCCTTCTTTCCCCTCTCTTTTAGCTTCTTCTTCTTTAGCTTACATAGAGTTAAGCTCTCTCAGGTGTATGGTTCTACTTTAGACAATCTTTCCCAGAGGAGGGGATTTAAATTTATAAAAGATTACAGCGCTTTCTTTTTTTTTTTTTCTCTTTCCTTTAAGATTTTCCAGTGAGTGTCTTACAAATTGCTTAGAGTGTACTCACCCTCCGGTGCGTTTTTCAGAGTCCACGATCTGATCTGGGGGGTATCCTCGAAGCTTCTGCTCCCTCTGTAAGCAACCAGGAGGGGAGAGATGTTCTTGGGTCCTATGAAGTGCTGTTGAAAGAAGCGTTAACCTTTCTTCACCCACCTCCTCCCATGCAACATCGGTTAGGGAGAGGGGGCCTAAAGATCACCTCTATGCAGAATCCTGGAGCAGTGTTGTTAGTGGCGGAAACAAACCCGCTGCCCTCCCGGAGGGACTCCAACCAAACTAACGTGATGAGGGCTCTCCTGTTACACCAGCGCGGCTGGCTCCTGCAGACTCCTCCTCCCACGCAGCACCAGTGGGGGAGGAGGGATTGTTGTCGGTCTCTCTCCGGGGACCCGGGCACTCTCGGATACGCACCAGCAAGCCTCCAAGCCCAGTGTGGTAAGTGCTCAGACTCGGCACCGGGAGGGGAGAGGAACACACAATTAGGCTGACAAGGGGGAATAAAGCATAAGCGAAGATATGGTGCCAACTTTCAGAAGCCTTTTAAAGCACTAGGCCTTACCATTTTCTCTCCTCTTCTCTGTGGGGAGTTATGAAGCCGCTCTTGTTACTTTACTCACGGCCGGTTTTTGCAACATAATTTATAAGGTCTTTGATTCCCTCCATTGTAGGGGTTTTCTCTTCAGTGGGTTGAAATTTCCACTTAGCGTTCCGGCAGCAGTTGAATTTTGCCGTCCATGTAGCAGCCCTCACTCCTCAGGGCTTGGCGCGTGGAAAACACTGCCAGGTGCTTAGGGCAGGAGAACAGTTGCTCAGCTACCTGTGCTAAGCTCCTCCTCTGGAACTGGATCCCTCGACTTTACTGTCCCTTTAAACCACAAAAGTTATTTAGGTATCAAGGTTTATCTTTAGTGAATATAGTAGCCTTTCACAAAGCAATTAATATAGAGGATAGAGGGCCAGATTACGAGTGGAGCTAAAAAGATCGCTAACACGAGCATGATATTGGCGCTCCGCTCAGTAATACCAGCGCACACAAATGTGTGCTGGTATTGCAATTTAGGTGCAAGGTGAACGCGACCTCATGTTCACATTGAATGGAAGATTTGCGCTCATGAGATCTCGCTTCCATAGGCTGTAATGGGAGCCTCGTTCTCATGCCGTCAGACACGGCATGAGAACCTAGAGCAGCGAAGGGGGTAAGTAGCGAAGTGATGGACAGCAGATTGAAATATATGTATATAAACATATACATACAGTATTTATTTACAGGGAACACACAGTTTCCCATAGACCGCAATGTAAAGGCATATCTGGTTAATTTTTAAAGCTCTAATTGCTACCGCAAGCTCGCGTTAGCAATAACCAGCCACTTGTAATTGCTGGTTATTTATTGTGCACCCGTAAATGGGTGTTAAAGGGTGCGCAATAAATTAGCACTCCACTTGTAATCTAGCCTCTAGTAAGCTGTTCCCTAATTACTCTCGGCCAGATTACAAGTTTTTGCGTTAGGAGCTGTGCGGTGCTAACGAGCAGTTTTTTCTCATCGCTCACTTACCTACAGCGCTGGTATTACAGGTTTTTATAAACCCAGCGTTAAAAGGCAAGAAGTGAGCGTTGAGCAAAATTTTGCTCCATACCGCACTCCAATACCAGCGCTGCTTAAGTCAGCGGTGAGCTGGTCGTACATGCTTGTGCACGATTTCCTCATAGACATCAATGGGGAGAGCCGGCTGAGAAAAAGTCTAACACCTGCAAAAAAGCAGCGTAAAACTCAGTAACGCAGCCCCATTGATTCCTATGGGGAAATAAAAGTTATGCTTACACCTAACACCCTAACATGAACCCCGAGTCTAAACTCCCCTAATCTTACACTTATTAACCCCTAATCTGCCGCTCCGGACACCACCCCCACCTACATTATACTTATTAACCCCTAATCTGCTGCCCCAACATCGCCGCCACCTACATTATATTTATGAACCCCTAATCTGCCGCCCCCAATGTCGCTGCAACCTACCTACATTTATTAACCCCTAATCTGCCACCCCCAAAGTCGACGCCACTATATTAAATGTATTAACCCCTAAATCTAAGTTTAACCCTAACCCTAACACCCCCTAACTTAAATATAATTTAATTAAATCTAAATAAAATTACTATCATTACCTAAATAATTCCTATTTAAAACTAAATACTTACCTGTAAAATACACCCTAAGATAGCTACAATATAACCAATAGTTATAGGCCCAAAGTCCTAACCTAAAAAATAAACCCACCCAATACACCCTTAAAAAAATCCTAAAACTAACCCCCGAAGATCTTCTATCTTCATCCTTGATGGCGTCCCTTAGAGTCCAATCGGAATTAAGGTAGAAAAAATCCTATTGGCTGATGCAATCAGCCAATAGGATTGAACTTCAATCCTATTGGCTGATCCAATCAGCCAATAGGATTGAGCTTGCATTCTTTTGGCTGATTGGAACAGCCAATAGAATGCCAGCTCAATCCTATTGGCTGATTGCATCAGCCAATAGGATTTTTTCTACCTTAATTCCAATTGGCTGATAGAATTCTATTAGCCAATCGGAATTTAAGGGACTCCATCTTGGATGATGTCACTTAAAGAGATATTCATTACGAAGAAGCCGTCGTTTGAAGAGGATGCTCCGCGTCGGATGTCTTGAAGATGGACCCGCTCCACGCCGGAAGGATGAAGATAGAAGATGCCGTCTGGATGAAGACTTCTGCCAGTCTGGAGGACCACTTCTGCCCGTCTGGAGGACCACTTCTGCCGGCTTCGTTGAGGACATCTTGCCGCTTGGATGAAGACTTCTCCCGGTAAGTGAATCTTCGGGGGTTAGTGTTTTTTTAAGGGTGTATTGGGTGGGTTTATTTTTTAGGTTAGGGCTTTGGGCCTGCAAAAGAGCTAAATGCCCTTTTAAGGGCAATGCCCATCCAAATGCTCTTTTCAGGGCAATGGGGAGCTTAGGTTTTTTTAGATAGCTTTTTATTTGGGGAGTTGGTTGTGTGGGTGTTGGGTTTTACTGTTGGGGGGTTGTTTGTATTTTTTTTACAGGTAAAAGAGCTGATTACTTTGGGGCAATGCCCCGCAAAAGGCCCTTTTAAGGGCTATTGATAGTTTAGTTTAGGCTAGGGTTTTTTTTTTATTTTGGGGGGCTTTTTTTATTTTGATAAGGCTATTAGATTAGGTGTAATTAGTTTAAAGATCTGTAATTTGTTTTTTATTTTCTGTAATTTAGTGGGGGTTTTTTGTGATTTAGCTAATTTAATTTAATTTATTTAATTGTATTTAATTTAGTTAATTTATTTAATTGTAGTGTAGTGTTATGTGTTAGTGTAACATAGGCTAGGTTTTATTTTACAGGTAAATGTGTCTTTATTTTAGCTAGGTAGTTATTAAATAGTTAATAACTATTTAATAACTATTCTACCTAGTTAAAATAAATACAAACTTGCCTGTAAAATAAAAATAAAACCTAAGCTAGCTACAATGTAACTATTAGTTATATTGTAGCTAGCTTAGGGTTTATTTTATAGGTAAGTATTTAGTTTTAAATAGTAATAATGTAGTTAATGATAGTAATTTTATTTAGATTTATTTAAATTATATTTCAATTAGGGGGTGTTAGGGTTAGGGTTAGACTTAGGTTTAGGGGTTAATACATTTAATATAGTAGTGGAGACGTTAGGGGCGGAAGATTAGAGGTTAATATATATAATGTAGGTGGCGGCGATGTTAGGGGCGGCAGATTAGGGGTTAATAATATTTAACTAGTGTTTGCGAGGTGGGAGTGCGGCGGTTTAAGGGTTAATATGTTTATTATAGTGGCGGCGATGTCTGGAGCGGCAGATTAGGGGTTAATAATTTTATTTCAGTGTTTGCGATGCGGGAGGGCCTCGGTTTAGAGGTTAATAGGTAGTTTATGGGTGTTAGTGTACTTTGTAGCACTTTAGTTCTGAGTTTTATGCTACGGCGTTGTAGTGTAAAACTCATAACTACTGACCTTAGAATGCGTTACGGATCTTGGAGGTAGAGGGTGTACCGACAGACTCGTAATACCAGCGCTATGGAAGTCCAATAGAAAAAAGGGTTTACGTAAGTCGTTTTGCGGTAAGGCCAAACAAGTGTGCGGTGCCCCTAAACCTGTAAGACTCGTAATACCAGTGGTAGTGAAAAAGCAGCATTAGGACCTGTTAACGCTGCTTTTTCAGCTTAACGCAAAACTCGTAATCTAGCCGTCTGTTTTTTCATGTATTTTCATTTCCATGGCCTTTGGATGACAAGGTTTGGTTCTAAATATTTTGTAACCTTTACTCTCAGATTAATTTGGAGTTGACTATTTCCAGCCAGGATACAGGGAATAATGTTGTAAGGATCAAAGTTTTTTCCATCACCTTTAACAACTTGTATTTTGAGGTTTTGAACTACAATTTATGGAAAGGAAAATGTGTTAACAGAGTAAGGAATCATTATTCTTTTGGTAAAGAATACATTTCCAAGATATGCTTTTAGTAGACGTGATACCGTGGAAAAGACTTAAAGGGATATAAAACCCATTTTTTTCTTTCATTATTCAGATAGAGCATGAGGTTTTAAACAACTTTCTTATATATATCTATTTTAAATTTTGTTTCCTTTTCTTAGTTTTCTTTGATGAAAAGCATGAAGGTAAATAATGTGATCCAGACACTAAGGCCTAGATTTAGAGTTCGGCGGTAGCCGTCAAAACCAGCGTTAGAGGCTCCTAACGCTGGTTTTGGGCGCCCGCTGGTATTTGGAGTCAGTGATTAAAGGGTCTAACGCTCACTTTTCAGCCGCGACTTTTCCATACCGCAGATCCCCCTACGCCATTTGCGTAGCCTATCTTTTCAATGGGATCTTTCTAACGCTGGTATTTAGAGTCGTTTCTGCAGTGAGCGTTAGAGCTCTAACGACAAGATTCCAGCCGCCTGAAAATAGCAGGAGTTAAGAGCTTTCTGGCTAACGCCGGTTTATAAAGCTCTTAACTACTGTACCCTAAAGTACACTAACACCCATAAACTACCTATGTACCCCTAAACCGAGGTCCCCCCACATCGCCGCCACTCGATTAAAATTTTTAACCCCTAATCTGCCGACCGCCACCTACGTTATACTTATGTACCCCTAATCTGCTGCCCCTAACACCGCCGACCCCTGTATTATATCTATTAACCCCTAACTTGCCCCCCACAACGTCGCCGCAAGCTACTTAAAATAATTAACCCCTAATCTTCCGACCGCAAATCGCCGCCACCTACGTTATCCCTATGTACCCCTAATCTGCTACCCCTAACATCGCCGACCCCTATGTTATATTTATTAACCCCTAATCTGCCCCCCACAACGTCGCCGACACCTACCTACACTTATTAACCCCTAATCTGCCGAGCGGACCTGAGCGCTACTATAATAAAGTTATTAACCCCTAATCCGCCTCACTAACCCTATCATAAATAGTATTAACCCCTAATCTGCCCTCCCTAACATCGCCGACACCTACCTTCAATTATTAACCCCTAATCTGCCGACCGGAGCTCACCGCTATTCTAATAAATGTATTAACCCCTAAAGCTAAGTCTAACCCTAACACTAACACCCCCCTAAGTTAAATATAATTTTTATCTAACGAAATAAATTAACTCTTATTAAATAAATAATTCCTATTTAAAGCTAAATACTTACCTGTAAAATACATCCTAATATAGCTACAATATAAATTATAATTATATTATAGCTATTTTAGGATTAATATTTATTTTACAGGCAACTTTGTAATTATTTTAACCATGTACAATAGCTATTAAATAGTTAAGAACTATTTAATAGTTACCTAGTTAAAATAATTACAAATTTACCTGTAAAATAAATCCTAACCTAAGATATAATTAAACCTAACACTACCCTATCAATAAAATAATTAAATAAACTACCTACAATTACCTACAATTAACCTAACACTACACTATCAATAAATTAATTAAACACAATTGCTACAAATAAATAAAATTAAATAAACTATCTAAAGTACAAAAAATAAAAAAGAACTAAGTTACAGAAAATAATAAAATATTTACAAACATAAGAAAAATATTACAACAATTTTAAACTAATTACACCTACTCTAAGCCCCCTAATAAAATAACAAAGCCCCCCAAAATAAAAAATTCCCTACCCTATTCTAAAATACAAATATTACAAGCTCTTTTACCTTACCAGCCCTGAACAGGGCCCTTTGCGGGGCATGCCCCAAGAATTTCAGCTCTTTTGCCTGTAAAAAAAAACATACAATACCCCCCCCCCAACATTACAACCCACCACCCACATACCCCTAATCTAACCCAAACCCCCCTTAAATAAACCTAACACTACCCCCCTGATGATCTTCCTACCTTGTCTTCACCATGCCAGGTTCACCGATCCGTCCTGGCTCCAAGATCTTCATCCAACCCAAGCGGGGGCTAGACATCCACTGAAGAAGTCCAGAAGAGGGTCCAAAGTCTTCCTCCTATCCGGCAAGAAGAGGACATCCGGACCGGCAAACATCTTCTCCAAGCGGCATCTTCTATCTTCTTCCATCCGATGACGACCGGCTCCATCTTGAAGACCTCCAGCGCGGATCCATCCTCTTCTTCCGACGACTAGACGACGAATGACGGTTCCTTTAAGGGACGTCATCCAAGATGGCGTCCCTCGAATTCCGATTGGCTGATAGGATTCTATCAGCCAATCGGAATTAAGGTAGGAATTTTCTGATTGGCTGATGGAATCAGCCAATCAGAATATAGTTCAATCCGATTGGCTGATCCAATCAGCCAATCAGATTGAGCTCGCATTCTATTGGCTGTTCCGATCAGCCAATAGAATGCGAGCTCAATCTGATTGGCTGATTGGATCAGCCAATCGGATTGAACTATATTCTGATTGGCTGATTCCATCAGCCAATCAGAAAATTCCTACCTTAATTCCGATTGGCTGATAGAATCCTATCAGCCAATCGGAATTCGAGGGACGCCATCTTGGATGACGTCCCTTAAAGGAACCGTCATTCGTCGTCTAGTCGTCGGAAGAAGAGGATGGATCCGCGCTGGAGGTCTTCAAGATGGAGCCGGTCGTCATCGGATGGAAGAAGATAGAAGATGCCGCTTGGAGAAGATGTTTGCCGGTCCGGATGTCCTCTTCTTGCCGGATAGGAGGAAGACTTTGGACCCTCTTCTGGACTTCTTCAGTGGATGTCTAGCCCCCGCTTGGGTTGGATGAAGATCTTGGAGCCAGGACGGATCGGTGAACCTGGCATGGTGAAGACAAGGTAGGAAGATCATCAGGGGGGTAGTGTTAGGTTTATTTAAGGGGGGTTTGGGTTAGATTAGGGGTATGTGGGTGGTGGGTTGTAATGTTGGGGGGGGGGTATTGTATGTTTTTTTTTACAGGCAAAAGAGCTGAAATTCTTGGGGCATGCCCCGCAAAGGGCCCTGTTCAGGGCTGGTAAGGTAAAAGAGCTTGTAATATTTGTATTTTAGAATAGGGTAGGGAATTTTTTATTTTGGGGGGCTTTGTTATTTTATTAGGGGGCTTAGAGTAGGTGTAATTAGTTTAAAATTGTTGTAATATTTTTCTTATGTTTGTAAATATTTTATTATTTTCTGTAACTTAGTTCTTTTTTATTTTTTGTACTTTAGATAGTTTATTTAATTTTATTTATTTGTAGCAATTGTGTTTAATTAATTTATTGATAGTGTAGTGTTAGGTTAATTGTAGGTAATTGTAGGTAGTTTATTTAATTATTTTATTGATAGGGTAGTGTTAGGTTTAATTATATCTTAGGTTAGGATTTATTTTACAGGTAAATTTGTAATTATTTTAACTAGGTAACTATTAAATAGTTCTTAACTATTTAATAGCTATTGTACATGGTTAAAATAATTACAAAGTTGCCTGTAAAATAAATATTAATCCTAAAATAGCTATAATATAATTATAATTTATATTGTAGCTATATTAGGATGTATTTTACAGGTAAGTATTTAGCTTTAAATAGGAATTATTTATTTAATAAGAGTTAATTTATTTCGTTAGATAAAAATTATATTTAACTTAGGGGGGTGTTAGTGTTAGGGTTAGACTTAGCTTTAGGGGTTAATACATTTATTAGAATAGCGGTGAGCTCCGGTCGGCAGATTAGGGGTTAATAATTGAAGGTAGGTGTCGGCGATGTTAGGGAGGGCAGATTAGGGGTTAATACTATTTATGATAGGGTTAGTGAGGCGGATTAGGGGTTAATAACTTTATTATAGTAGCGCTCAGGTCCGCTCGGCAGATTAGGGGTTAATAATTGTAGGTAGGTGTCGGCGACGTTGTGGGGGGCAGATTAGGGGTTAATAAATATAACATAGGGGTCGGCGATGTTAGGGCAGCAGATTAGGGGTACATAGGGATAACGTAGGTGGCGGCGGTTTACGGAGCGGAAGATTAGGGGTTAAAAGTGTAATGCAGGGGTCAGCGATAGCGGGGGCGGCAGATTAGGGGTTAATAAGTGTAAGGTTAGGGGTGTTTAGACTCGGGGTACATGTTAGGGTGTTAGGTGCAGACTTAGGAGGTGTTTCCCCATAGGAAACAATGGGGCTGCGTTAGGAGCTGAACGCTGCTTTTTTGCAGGTGTTAGGTTTTTTTTCAGCTCAAACAGCCCCATTGTTTCCTATGGGAGAATCGTGCACGAGCACGTTTTTGATGCCGGCCGCGTCCGTAAGCAACTCTGGTATCGAGAGTTGCATTTGCGGTAAAAATGCTCTACGCTCCTTTTTTGGAGCCTAACGCAGCATTTGTTTGAACTCTCGATACCAGAGTTAAATTTATGGTGCGGCCAGAAAAAAACCCGCGGAGCGTTAACAGCCCTTTTACCGCCGAACTCTAAATCTAGGCCTAAAATTGAATTGCTTTGAGAGATGTTTTGGAACTACATTTCCCATGATGCTTAGGTCCTCTGCAATCTAGTTGAGCATCATGGGAAATGTAGTTCCAAAACATCAGGGGTGCCAATGTTAGCCATCACTGATCTAGGCCATGTTTTGTTTGTGATTTCCACAGGTGATGGCATGTTGGCAGTAATCTAAGGGGGGGGGGATATTTGCTGTTTAAGAAATCTATAAGTTTATTTTATATCAATACTTTGTTTTAATTAGATAAGATAGACTTATTTATTTTGGTAGCACTGTTTGATTGTTATTAAATATGATATAAAAATACATTTCCACAGTGTAGAGGAGGCTTTATGTATTTATTTTAATAATTTTTTCATTACTTATTTTGCTTGCTTTTCCTGTAACTGATATGAAAGAAAACATTTAGTTCCCCACCCACTAGAAAGGCTAGAGTGCAACTGACCATCCTACATGCTGCACAAGGATTATTTGATATGTGCAGAACCTCATGTTTTTATGTCCCTTATAAACTACAGTAAAGGAGACAATATGAATCAAATGAAAAAACGCTTTAATGCCCCTGTTTTTTTTTATAATATATTTTTATTGAGAAACTTAATACAATATACATAACATATAAAACATCACGTTTTCAATTTTCCAGTATTTTCCTGGCAACTAGTGCTGTGCTTGTGGTTACCGCGGGGTTTCGCAGCACCTTTATAAAGTCTATGTCCATGTAGGCTCTTCTGTTCAAGTGTAAACAGAAGTAATCAACAGCAGAAAACAACATAGAATCAATCATACTTTAAGTCTTATGAAAAAACATTGTTTACAACTTCTCAATAGGGTTAACAGAAGAAAGAATCATAGGTTCACCTATTAATACAATGTTTCAGTTTTCTAGTTGTGCATGGGTTGGTATTCCCCGTTTCCTGAGCATACATTTGCGTGTGTCGGTCCTCTCTATCCTAAGTATAGTAAGCATGTGGTTGTGTTATGTCAGCCTTCATGCCTCCCCTCTGTAGTGCAATACTCTAGTGTAGGCTATTATTAGTGGCTAATGTCGCTTGACGCCCATTGCTGCAGCATGAGGTTGTGTATGTCTGCTGTGCCATGTTGGAGATGGTGGTACCTTTCAAGCTGCAACAAAATGTCTACTTGTTTCCTCCATTCCACTATGGATGGTATTGTCCTTGTTTTCCAATATTTTGGGATAAGCATTTTGGCGCTGTTCAGCATGACCAGGAGCAGTGCCCTGCTCTGTTTGGTCTCTAGTTTGGATAGTGATAAGTATAGAATCGTTTTGGGACTGTTTTGCAGTGGTTTCCCTAGCGTGCGTGCAATGTGGTGGAAGATGTTCACCCAATATGAGTCAAGCTTGGGGCAGAACCACCAGATATGTGCTGGTGTGCCCTCGCCCCCACAATCTCTCCAGCACCTTCCTGATGCTGTCTTATATATGCGGTGCAACCTGCTAGGTGTGAGTTATCACCGTGATAAAAATTTGTAGCTTGCCTCTTGCACTCTCACAGAGACTGAAGCCTTTTTGGTAATCTGGAATGCAGCCTGCCACTCCGTGTTTCCTATCTCTATTTGTAGTTCTTTTTCCCACGCCCTTACATATGTAGGAAGGGTGTGTGTGTGTCCCATTAGTAGGAGCTTATATGTTAGTGAAACAGCATGGGCCGTGGGAGTACCCCGTAGGCACAGGTTTTCAAAAGCTGTCGTCTGTCTTGTATATGTGCATTTTGAGCGGTGGGTTGCAAAGAAGTGATTGATCTGTGAGTATGATAGCCAGTTCATATGTGTACCCGGTCTCGTTTCTTGTATGTCTGCTAGTGGTGCAAGTTTATCCCCGTCTAGGAGAGCCGAAAGCGTCAGGTCACTAAAGGAAGACCCTGGTTCTACGTCCTTCCCCCTGTAGTTCCAAGGCATTTCAGGGTTCTGATAGATGGGTGTTAATGTTGCGTGCGTGGAGGAGATGTTTGTTGTTGTGCGTTGGATTTTGTCCCAATGTGTATAAAAGTCTATCAATAGTGGGTATGTGGTGGCAGCTGGAGACCTATGTTTCTCTGAAACCCAAGCCTGGAGACCAGCGTTTCTTGTGGCCAGAATGTCGCAGTCTAGCTGCACCCACTCCTTATTGGGATCATTGTGGCACCAGTCCAGTAATCTCTATAGTGTAATGGCCTGTTTGTAGGTGTATATGTGAGGGACCCCAAGGCCCCCTCTATCTCTGGGGAGATACAGGGTTCTCTTTGCTATCCTGGGCTTAATATTCCCCCATATATATTTTGCTCTAGTATGTTTTGTGATTTATGCAAGTAGTTTGTCGGCAGTGGGATAGGGGTGGTCTGGAGTAAGTATAGTATCCTGGGGACTACGTTCATTTTAATAACGTTAATTCTCCCTACCGATGATATCGCTTTCTTTTTCCAGCTAGATAGATCTGAGACCAATGTGTGTTCCAATGTTTTGTAGTTAGCCTAGAATAATACCTGCGGGTCTGGTGATATGTAAATGCCCAGATATTTCATTTTAGTCTGTTGTGTTCGAAGTGGGCAGTCTTGTAGGGTCTCTGGGAGTACATCAGGGTCATATGAAATGTTAAATAACTCGGATTTAGTTATGTTGAGGTGGAAGTTGGATACCCGACCATATTCCCTGAACGTGTCTAGGACTCTGGACAGGGAGGTTTCTATTTTAGTTAGTGTGAGCAGTACATTGTCCGCGTAAAGTGTGAGCTTATGCTCACTTGAGTTCGCGAGGATCCCTGATATCTGTGTGTCGTCTCTTATCCTCTGGGCCAGTACCTCTATTGTTATAGCAAAGAGGATCGGTGAGAGGGGGCAGCCCTGTCTCATGCCATTATAAATGTATAGCTTATCAGATAACAGTCCGTTAACCTTGACCCGTGCTGTCGGGAATCTATATAGTGTGAAGATTTGGGCTATAAAGGAATCGCTAAACTTCATTTTGTGCAGAACTGCCTTTAGGAAAAGCCAATGTACCCTGTCGAAGGCTTTCTCTGCGTCTGTTGACACAAAGATTGACAGGATTTTATGTTGTTGGGCATATGTCATCAATTGTAGGACCTTTAAGGTGTTATCTCTCGCCTCCCTCCCAGGGACAAACCCCACCTGGTCCGGATGTATCAGTTTAGGTAAATATTTGTTAATTCTGGTGGCCAGGATCTTAGCAAAGATCTTGATGTCTGAGTTCAGGAGAGAAATGGGGTGGAAATTTTCTGGTTTATCTGGGTTTTTGCCTTGTTTGGGTAGAACTGTAATATTGGCCTCTAGCATGCTTTCTGAGAAACCCCCTTCTTTTAATAATGAGTTAAATAATGAAACCAGAGGTGTACACAAGCGGTGCATGAAGGTTTTGTAGTAGCTAATTCCCAACCCATCTGGCCCTGGGCTCTTGCCATTTGGCATGGATTTAATGGCAGCTATGATTTCGTCTTGTGTGATCGGCAGATCTAATGCCTCTGAGTCTTCCATAGCGAGTGTGTGTAAGATTACCCCTTCCAAGTAGCTATCTATTTCTTGTTGGCCACAATCGTTCTGGATGTTATATAGTTTTCCATAGTATTGTCTAAAAGTCTCTGCTATTTTGATGCTATCTCTGTGTGTGTCTCCTGTCGCATCTGCTAGTGTGTGAACGTGTGTTGTTAATTGCTGGTGTTTCAGCGCCTTGGCCAGTGAGGACCCTGATTTATTATTCACATCAAAGTATTTTTGTTTCATCATTGTGGCTTTATGTTGGTATTCCCTAATGTAATGGTTATTGAGCTCATTTCTTGCTTTAGTTAAGTTTTTTAAGAAGATTGGGGAGGTTGGGGCTTGTTTGTGTTGTGCCTCCCAATATCTTATTTGAGAAAGGGTGGAGTTCACGAACTATCATTTTTAATTTTCCTTGCCTTGTATTTGATAAACTCCCCTCTTACTACACATTTGTGTGCTTCCCATGACGTGGATGCTGATGTGTCAGCTGGAGTGTTTTCCCTGAAATAGTGTCCTAGTGTCCTGTCAATGTCTGTCTGGTTTGGTCGGCTTCGTCCAGTCTCCACAGGAAGGAGTGTGGTGGCGCGCTCAGCCAGTCAACCGAGCACTTCACTGGGCGTGGTCAGACCACGTAATCGGCAGTATGTCAACTGCCACTACCATGGACAGTCCTATCTGGTCCATCACGATGTAATCAATCCTAGTGTATGTATGATGTGGGTGGGAGTAAAATGTGAAGTCTGTGGCGTCTGGGTGTTTAGTTCTCCATATATCGTGTAATTTTAGTAACTGTAATAGAGAATTTATGGATTTTATGACTTTCAATGGTGTACCTGTCCGCCCTGTTGAAGTGTCTCGCGTGGGGTCTAATGGCAAGTTGAGGTCACCCGCGATAAACATTACTCCCTTCATATGCTGAAGTAGTAACTGAATCACTTGCTTAAAGACTAGGTGTTGTCCCTGGTTGGGCAGGTACACATTTACCAGTGTAACATATGTATTGAAGAGAAGACCAATAACTATTAGATACGCCCCTTTGGGGTCTTTTATGATATGCTTTGGTTGAAAATGTACCGAGTTTTTCAGAAATATACCTACTCCCCATTTCTTAGATGGCCCAGAAGCCAAGAAGAAGGTCTTGTACTTATTGTTCATAAACTTAGGCTCCCTTCCCTTTTTGAAATGGGTCTCTTGTATGAAAAGTAAGTCCCCTGTGGCTTTGTGTAGTTGGCGAAATGCTATTGATCTTTTTTCAGGGCTGTTAAGTCCTTTAGCGTTTATTGATATCAGTGAGAGGGATTGTCCCTGTGGCTTTCGCTGGTCTGTCATAATGCTATTTCCCCTGATCTAAGATGTTTTGGAGTAATGAGGTACTGTAATTCTTACCTACAGCTGAGGGGTGTTGTGCGTCCCACTAAGGAGAGTATTTGCCATTAGGGCCCTGTTGTAGAGTCAGATAGGTTCAGTACGTGTATGTGGTAACTTGGCTATCGGTTTAAGTGGCTGTGTTGAGGCTAAACAGCTAGAAAGCAAAGGGGGCTCAGTCAATTTCACAGGTGAACCTAGAGCAAGGTAAAACAAAAGGAGTATTTGCAGTGTAGCAACAAGGCAACAGTGTCAAACAACAAATAGAGAGAACAGAATAATATAATATAACAATTTAGGGCAGTATCCCCACCCCTAAGCCCGTTAACTTAGACATTAGTACATAATATACGACCTGTAGCCATTTATAGCGATTGTGAGTCCCCTCGAGCCAGTGAGTGCACATTATCTGGATGCCTGCAAGAGTCAGCTTGATTTGGACATGCATTTGTTACAGCAGCTCGGTTTTCGGAGTCTGACCTTGGTCTGCCCTCTGAGGACGACAAAGGCCTGCTGTGTGGCCTCTGCATTACCATGTTCACATCGTCTGAGTTATCTGGGTGTTGGATATTTATCTGCAGGGATTCGCAGAAGTGTGGTAGGTCCTCCTTGGTTCTGTAAACAGCAGTGGTTCCTTCTCTTGTGGCAATGATGCTGACTGGGAATCCCCATCTATAGGGTATTTTCTGTGCCCGCAAGGCAGTGGTAATGTAGTTGAGATCTCTATTTTTCTGTAGGGTTGCTGGGCTCAAGTCCGCAAAGATCTGGATGCGGTTACCCGCGTGAGTAAAGTCCTGTTTCTGTCTGGCATATTTGAGGATTTCTTCTTTGTCTTTAAAATGAAGGAGTTTAAGGATGACATCTCTGGGAGGTGCTTTAGGTGGTGGTTTGGTTCTCAGAGCTCGGTGAGCTCTCTCAATTGGTACATCAGGAGCACTGTTATCCCCTTTTAGGGTCCGAAACAGGTCTTGTACACAGCCCTCTAAGGCCGCCAGTTGTATAGTTTCAGAGATGCCGCGTATCCAGAGGTTGTTCCTCCTTCCCCTATTTTCCAGATCCTCCACCTTTTCCAAAAGATGGTGTATGGTTTCCTCCTGCTCATACGCCAGGTGTGACATATGTTGAATATCATTACATGTTGTGTTGTGATTCTCCTCTAGATTTGTTACTCTTTATGTCACTCTGGACAAGTCACGCTTCAGACCTGTATACCAAGTTTTAACTTCTGACATGATCTCTTTTATGTCTTCTTTGGTAAAGAAAGGTCTTAGATCTTCCTTTGTAAGGCCAGCAGGGCTGGAGGATGTTTGTTGTGTAGCCTGTAGGCCCTCCGCTGATGCAGTGGTATTTGGAGTAGATGTAGCTGGGGGTGGGTGCGAGTCCACAGGTTTCAGATATTGCTGCAGCATTTTTGGGTTTGTAGCTCCATCTGGCTTGTTTTGTTTGTGAGCTGGCATGCTTTAATGGTTGATGCAGAGGTGCAGTGAGCTGACCTGTCTGTGAAGGTGACAGTCTCAGACTATATATCCTCAGCGTGGGCTTATCTGGTCTAGGATTTTATGGTTAGTGCTGATAAGGCTGGCAAGGCGCCGTGCTAGGCTTTCCTTGTGCGCTTTCTATGTGCTGCCCCTTTTACTCAGGGTGTGCGGAGTCTATGGTATTAACTATGTATTTACTGCTGTGCAATCAGCAGTAGCTGCAAGCTTTATTGTAGATCTCAATCACCCTGAACTGAGAGGCCCATTTAATAAAGTCTATTATGGTCTTTAATGATGGCTGCTGGATAGTATTTCCTCTGTTGGGGTCAATACTTATTTGTGGCTTGATGCAGTGCTATTTAAAAACGACCCTTTTTTGCTGCTTATATGCCTTTTCTGTGTGCCTCTGTTACACAGCCTTTATGACCTCGCTAAATGTTGCGCTTGTGCTTGTGTGCTACCTAGCTCCTGTTGTTTTGCGGGCTTTTTTATAGTCAAGCTGTGGGCAGATCAGCTACTCCTGTGGGTGATTGCTCTTATTTGGGCCCCCAGCACAGTTCTAAATACTATCCCCTCTTGCGCTCTATAGCCTCCCTGAGCTCCGGGGCTTGTGTGCAGCAGTTGCGGTCCGAGCACAACAGCCCTCCGCTATCACTGACCTTCTGTGGTGTGGTCGACTGCAATATTACGGCTGCTGTCTCCACTACCCCTCCGCCTACGGCCTGTGTTCCGGGTGTCGGCATGCCAACACCTTGTGGCGATTGCCGTGCGCCGCTTCTCCTTTCTGCAGCTGATATATTGTCCTCCAGCACCCGCGTTGTATATAGGCTCACTGAGGGGTTAATAAGGATTGATGGCTATTTTTGTTTATTGGGCTTAGATGGTATGGGCCTGGGAGCTGTCTTCTCACGCAGCCATTTACCAGAACGGCTAAGCTCCGCCCCGCCCCTGTTTTTTTTTAATATTTTTTTTATTTTGGTTTTTGAATTGATTTATTTACCCATATTTTTGGATTGTATTTAATATGTGGATTTTTGGAATAGCAGAAGATCTATTACCTATTTGATTTGGACAATAATCCATAAAAATGTGGACAAGGTTGATAAGAATAGATCAATTATAAGCTATTTTAAAATATCTCTGTTTTGGTAGCTATATTCCAAACATGTTTTTATGTTTAAAACAAGATTAGACTAATATTATTTATCTTAAAAAATAATATTTTATATTAAGGACATGAAACACTTAGAATGTAATATAAAATATCTCTAACAGCATAATGAAAATGTAATTTAATTTTGGGTTTGCCAAATGTGGCAAAATTTCTAGATGCATACTCCAGACTTCACAAGCCTAACCCTGCTATATTCTATGTGGTGCTTGTTTGTGCAGTAGCTTATAAGTATATATTGTTGATATACACTATGCGCACATTAAAATGGGTCTTAATTCCTTTTAATTATAATACTGTTAACCCTCTGTAGCAATAAGTGGACTGTCAGCAATTATTAGAAGATAATGAGATGCCAATTCATTTTGATTAATATATTTTTTTTGCTGAGAAGGAAATAAGAAAATTCTACCAAGACTAAATAATTCTAAATTGCGCTTGGACCTTTGGAGTTATAAAGCATTGGCATTTTACTAAGTAAATGTAAACCTTGAAATGATTGTATTGCCTTAAAGGGACAGTCTAGTCAAAATTAAAATTTTATGATTCAGATAGGGCATGCAATTTTGAGCAACTTCACAATTTACTTTAATCATCAAAACAGCTTTGTACTCTTTGTATTCTTTGTTGAAAGCTAAACCTAAGTATGCTAATACTAAGATCTTAAAGGCCGCCTTTTATCTCAGTGCCTTTTGACAGTTTTTCACAGTTAGCCACTGCTAGTTCATTTGTGTCATATAGATAACATTGCGCTCACTCCCATTGAGTTATTTATGAGTCAAGACTGATTGGCTAAAATGCAAGTCTGTCAAAAGAACTGAGATAGGGGGGCAGTCTGCAGAGGCTTAGATACAAGGTAATCACAGAGGTAAAAAGTGTATTAATATAACAGTGTTGGTTATGCAAATCTGGGGAATGGGTAATAAAAGGATTATCTTTTTTTTAATATAATTCTGGAGTAGACTGTCCCTTTAAAACTGTGTTTTTCTAGTGTTGAAGTGAAGGGGTTAAATCCTGTTGCAGTATATACTTACACACTAAAAAGTCTCAGGCAGCATAGGCATCTGTTTCACCAGATTCCCCATGACTCACTGTTCCTTTTTAAGCTGTTACAAACCTATACTTTGGCCAAAGTTCACACGGTGAGACATATTCAATGGGAAACAACAACTGTTGTTTGAGCTAAATGCTTCCGAAAAGTAAGAGTGGTATTTATAAATGCAGCGCGTGAAAACAAGAGCATTGTACTTTGCCTTAAGAGCGGGTGGCATGAAGGGATTAGAAAGTGCTATTTGTGTTAAAACTGGATGCAGTTGCAAGTGTGTATTTACTGACGTCTGTTTGCAGGAGAAAGTGCTTTTGAAACAAGGCTGAGCATATAATGAGGGATGTTTAAAAATGCCAGAAGGTGCTAAAATTATGCATACCGTCATTTTGTGTTGTCATTATTTATATAACATATTGATGTCCCCAGCACTAGATAGCTCAGCAGCTCAGAAACAAATCCAATGGGCCACAAAATGCAATAGGTGAGCATAAAAGTATTTTTATAGATGCATCTGAAGGGAATTACTGTTGCAAACAATCTGCATATGAAATAAGGTCTAGAGGGGGAGCCCAATTGTTACCTCAAGAAGTGTAAACACGATTTCAAGGTCACAATATTCTTACTACTAGAACCTGTATTACAAGTCAACTGGGAGAAAAAAAATAGATTCTGACCTCGCTTGAAAGAAATCGCAACAACTAATGCTCCCTATACTTATAATGATGAGCGTAAAATAGAAACCAGGTCCATGGATATCCCTTGAGCATTCATATCATTTTGGGACTTTGTATAAAGATCTTTGCTTTTGGGCATAGACAAAACAATTTGATGCCATTTTTAGATGTACTTAAAGGGACAGTGTACGGAATCATTTGTTTCCCATTGATGTACTTACAATGGCCTCTAGTTATTAAGGTCTGGCGGACCTGATCCGACACTGCGGATCAGGTCCGCCAGACCTCGCTGAATACGGCGAGCAATACGCTCGCCATATTCAGCATTGCACCAGCAGCTCACAAGAGCTGCTGGTGCAGCGCCGCCCCCTGCAGACTTGCGGCCAATCGGCCGCCAGCAGAGGAGTGTCAATCAACCCGATTGTACTCGATCGGGTTGATTTCCGGCGATGTCTGTCCGCCTGCTCAGAGCAGGTGGACAGGTTATGGAGCAGCGGTCTTTGTGACCACTGCTTCATAACTGCTGTTTCTGGCGAGTCTGAAGACTCGCCAGAAACAGGGGCCATCAAGCTCCTTATGGAGCTTGATAACTAGAGGCCAATGACTTCATATCAGCTGCAGAATTTAACATGTATGGGAAATTGCCCCTTAGAAACATTTTGCATATACAAATAGCTGTTTCTGCTAAGTGAAACCATAACCTAATCAAATTGGCTGAGCTTACAGGAAGAGCTTATCTCCATATATTTACACAAATCCTCCTTTTCTATCACTGTTCACACAGTAGCACCAGTACTTAGAGAGAACAATGGGTAAAAAATGTATCTCTCTATTAGGATCTTGATTTCTTATAAATGTTCTTGTGCACACAGTTGTTCTTACTTATTTAAATTACCATTACAGTTGGGGATAGAGGAAGAACCCTTTATCTAATCTGTTTGGGACTGGAAAAGGTTTGGATTTTAGAATAGTTTGGATTTTAGAACACAAAAAACAAACATAAGAAACAGGCAGACATAAGATAAAAATGGTAATTTTGTTTTTAAAAATATTTATTAAATAAAATGTATTAGATTTCAGAATAAGTTTGGATTTTGGAATTCAGGATTTGAGGGTTTGCAGGCAAGATCAGCTAATTCAAATGATAAAATAAATTAAAACAATTGAATACAGTCGAGCAGGTACATTGGCTCAGTGAAAACATATTAAAGAGGGGAAAAAATCACAGTACACCGTCTCCTTAAAATACAATGTTATTTTGTGATTCAGACAGAGCTCATCAAAGCTTCCATTTTATTTCTATTATCAGATTTGTTTTGTTTCCATGATATTCTGTGTTCAAAATATACCTAGGTAGGCATCTAGGGGGTCGATCCGATATAAAGCGTCGCCCGCAAAAGCCGGCGACGCCAATATTTGCGCGGATTTGGTATCACATATACGGCGTAACCTAGAAGTTACGCCCGTATATTTCTGCCGTCGCCCGCAGTTTTTTGGGCCATAGGCAGGTATACCAAACCCGCGCAGTTTGGTATCCAATATGCAGCGTAAGGACTTACGTGGCGAAAATGGAGAAAACTTACTCCATTTTCACCTCGCCACAAAAAGCAGCCGTAAGAAGCCTTACGCTGACTATTGGAGCCCCGTAACTCCCTAAACTAACTAGAAAATAAACCTAACACCTAACGCATGCGCAATGTCTATCTCCCTGTCAACCGTGATCTGCTAAAATAAACCTAACACCTAACGCATGCGCAATGTCTATCTCCCTGTCAACCGCGATCCCCCCCCCCCCCGAAATCCCTAATAAATCTACCTACCCCGCCGCCAGCTATATTATCTATATTAACCCTAAGTATATTATAGTTAATATAGGTATTACATTATATATATTAACTATATTAACCCTAATTATATTAGGGTTAATATAGTTAATATAGTTACTATAGTATTTATATTAACTATATTAACTCTATCTAACCCTAACTAAATTTATATTAAATTAATCTAATTCATTTATAAACTAAAATATTCCTATTTAAATCTAAATACTTACCTATAAAATAAACCCTAAGATAGCTACAATATAATTAATAATTACATTGTAGCTATGTTAGGGTTAATATTTATTTTACAGGTAAATTGTTAATTATTTTAACTAGGTATAATAGATATTAAATAGTTATTAACTATTTAATATCTACCTAGTTAAAATAATTACCCAATTACCTGTAAAATAAATCCTAACCTAAGTTACAAATACACCTACACTATCAATAAATTTAATAAACTACTAACATCTATCTAAAAATACAATTAAATTAACTAAACTAAATTACAAAAAAAAACAAACACTAAATTACAAAAAATAAAAAAAAGATTACAAGATATTTAAGCTAATTACACCTATTCTAAGCCCCCTAATAAAATAATAAACCCCCAAAATAAAAAAAATTCCCTGCCCTATTCTAAATTTAACAAATTTCAAAGCTCTTTACCTTACCAGCCCTTAAAAGGGCCTTTTGTGGGGCATGCCCCAAAGAATTCAGCTCTTTTGCATACAACAAATACAATACCCCCCCCCATTACAACCCACCACCCACATACCCCTATTCTAAACCCACCCAAACCCCCCTTAAAAAAGCCTAACACTACCCCCCTGAAGATCTCCCTACCTTGTCTTCACCACACCGGGCCGAACTCCTGATCCGATCCGGGCGATGTCTTCCTCCAAGCGGCAAAGAAGAATTCTTCCTCCGGCGACGTCTTCCTCCAAGCGGCAAAGAAGAATTCTTCCTCCGGCGACGTCTTCCTCCAAGCGGCAGCAAAGTCTTCATTCTTCCGGCGGCATCTTCAATCTTCTTTCTTCGCTCCGCCGCCGCGGAGCATCCATCCCGGCCGACTGCTGAACTTGGAATGAGGTACCTTTAAATGACGTCATCCAAGATGGCGTCCGCCGAATTCCGATTGGCTGATAGGATTCTATCAGCCAATCGGAATTAAGTTAAAAAAATCTGATTGGCTGATTGAATCAGCCAATCAGATTCAAGTTCAATCCGATTGGCTGATCCAATCAGCCAATCAGATTGAGCTCGCATTCTATTGGCTGATCGGAACAGCAGTCGGCCGGGATGGATTCTCCGCGGCGGCGGAGCGAAGAAAGAAGATTGAAGATGCCGCCAGAAGAATGAAGACTTTGCTGCCGCTTGGAGGAAGACGTCGCCGGAGGAAGAATTCTTCTTTGCCGCTTGGAGGAAGACGTCGCCGGAGGAAGAATTCTTCTTTGCCGCTTGGAGGAAGACATCGCCCGGATCGGATCAGGAGTTCGGCCCGGTGTGGTGAAGACAAGGTAGGGAGATCTTCAGGGGGGTAGTGTTAGGCTTTTTTAAGGGGGGTTTGGGTGGGTTTAGAATAGGGGTATGTGGGTGGTGGGTTGTAATGGGGGGGGGTATTGTATTTGTTGTATGCAAAAGAGCTGAATTCTTTGGGGCATGCCCCACAAAAGGCCCTTTTAAGGGCTGGTAAGGTAAAGAGCTTTGAAATTTGTTAAATTTAGAATAGGGCAGGGAATTTTTTTTATTTTGGGGGTTTATTATTTTATTAGGGGGCTTAGAATAGGTGTAATTAGCTTAAATATCTTGTAATCTTTTTTTTATTTTTTGTAATTTAGTGTTTGTTTTTTTTGTAATTTAGTTTAGTTAATTTAATTGTATTTTTAGATAGATGTTAGTAGTTTATTAAATTTATTGATAGTGTAGGTGTATTTGTAACTTAGGTTAGGATTTATTTTACAGGTAATTGGGTAATTATTTTAACTAGGTAGATATTAAATAGTTAATAACTATTTAATATCTATTATACCTAGTTAAAATAATTAACAATTTACCTGTAAAATAAATATTAACCCTAACATAGCTACAATGTAATTATTAATTATATTGTAGCTATCTTAGGGTTTATTTTATAGGTAAGTATTTAGATTTAAATAGGAATATTTTAGTTTATAAATGAATTAGATTAATTTAATATAAATTTAGTTAGGGTTAGATAGAGTTAATATAGTTAATATAAATACTATAGTAACTATATTAACTATATTAACCCTAATATAATTGGGGTTAATATAGTTAATATATATAATTTAATACCTATATTAACTATAATATACTTAGGGTTAATATAGATAACATAGCAGGCGGCGGGGTAGGTAGATTAAATTAGGGGTTAATCATTTTAATAGAGATGGCGGCGGTGTTAGGGGCTCACTTTAGGGGGTTATAGATATAATATAGCTGGCGGCGGGGTACGGGAGCGGCGGTTTAGGGGTTAATAGCTTTTTTATTGTTAGGCTAGTGAGGGGGGATAGCGGATAGAGGGTTAGACAGTGCGGGCTATGTTAGGGAGGCGTGTTAGACAGTGCGGGCTATGTTAGGGAGGCGTGTTAGACAGTGCGGGCTATGTTAGGGAGGCGTGTTAGACAGTGCAGGTGTTTTAAACTTTAGTCAGGTTTTATAGGCGCCGGCAGATTCTAACGTGGCGCAAGTCACTGGCGACGCCAGAAATTTGTACTTACGCAGATTTCTGGACATCGCTGGTTTGTGAGACTTACGGCACGTTAGCATCTGACGGCGACCTATATGGGATGGCTCGAGTTGCGAGCTGAAACTGCGGGCGACGCCGGTTCCCTCGCTTGCGCCGCAAACTGCGATCGATATCGGATCGCGCCCCTGGAGCACTTCATGGCAGGAAATACTGCCCTTGCAAAACTTCTGTCATATAGTGCTCCAATATTGGGCCGGTTCCTAAGATTACGTCCCTGCTTTTCAATAAAGATACCAAGAGAATAATAAAAAATTGATAATAGAAGTAAATTAGAAAGGTTTTTAAAAGTGCATACCCTCTCTGATTCAAGAAATTAACGTTTTGGGTTTCATATCCCTTTAAGGCTATTTTTGAAAGTACAGTATCTTGTGATGTGGTGGCAATAACATATATATTTAAAGGTTATTAAATCAATGGTATGTGTTTTTAAAGGGAAAAAAATACAACATTATTATTATTCATTATACTGTAAAATTGTTCATTATACATATTTTTTAAGTTTGTTTCTTGTAAAAAAGCATGTTTTTTATTTTGGCGTTATTTTGGTTTGAGAAATGTTTCAAAACCCACCATCATGACCTTGAAAAGCTTCTGACATTTTGTTCATGGTAAAAAAACAAAAAACACTTTTTTTTTTTTTTTTTACAATATACAAACCTAGAAAAAAATGTAAATGAACAGTATTAAAGTATAATCATAGTTGCCAACATTTGAAAAA
This sequence comes from Bombina bombina, assembly GCF_027579735.1. Lineage (NCBI taxonomy): Eukaryota > Metazoa > Chordata > Amphibia > Anura > Bombinatoridae > Bombina > Bombina bombina. The sequence continues at coordinate 257,864,980 of NC_069499.1, read as the reverse complement.
AAAAATGCCATTAACACTTTGGTGCATAGCCACGCCCATTTATAGATTGTGTAGCTCCGCCCACTCCAAATCCACCTTAAAACAAGCACTTAAAAAAAGTATTAGTACAATTTAGCCATACCTATTGCTTAAATGGATACGAAAAAAAATATGCTTTCATGATTCAAACAGAGCATGTAATTTTTAAGTTCACTTTTATTACTTTTGTGCTCTACCTTTGTTGAATAGAATATGTTTATATCCTCAGCAGCAGCAATGCACTTCAGGATACTAGCTGTTAATTGGTGGCTACACACATTTGTCTTTTATCATTGGCTCACCAGATGGGTTCATGTAGCTCCCAGTAGTGCATAAATATAACATATTAGAATATTGCTCTGTTACAGCCCTTTTAATGCAAGTTAAATCATCACCTCCATTACTCTCAAGCACATAACTAGCATAGGAAAAATAACTTTACGGCTCCAAACCAAGCAAGCAAGGGTTCTATTAATAACCCTTCAGCAGGGCCAGATTTACCATTAGGCAGAGTAGGCATGTGCCTACAGGAGCCTTCCATAGAGGGGCGCCTGTCTCTCTGCTCCATTTGCCTTCTCCGCACACCTCTGCGGCTCTGCCCTCACTCACCAAAGTAGATAATAACTTTGCCCTAAACAGAGATGGCCACTACACTGACTGGCCGTTTCTCCAGTGAATGCAGACAGAGCAGCCAGTGCGGCCTAAGAGTAAGTTTGTGAGGGTTAGTCCTTTTATGGGGAGTGACAGTGAGTGACTATTTGTGTGCTATTACAGAGCGCTCTGAGTGCACGTTGGGCATGTATTAGCTGCAGCAGCAGTGGCTATCAAAATCAAAATGATCAAATCAAAAATTGTAGGGCAGTCTTTCATATACAATACCATAGGTATGAATATTATTGCTAAACTGCAAAATGCCAGGGCTGTTGCACAGGATAAACACACTTTAAAAAAATAACTGACCCTTGGTTGATTGTACACATTGCAAGGTTGGTCAGCAAATTTTCTAAATGAAGCCCAGTCTAGACAACCTGCACTTTTCTTGTATAAAATATATAAAAAAACAAATACTGTTCTGACTGGAATTTATTTAACTGGGCAAATACTGTCTGGAGGGTTTTGTTATAGATCATGGACTGCCTTTTATGTGGCAAAAGTAGCAGCTGCTGTAAAAAGAAAAATCATAATCCTATAGAGGTTTAGGCTGTATCTATAGGTTCATACATGTGAACAGGGAGTTTGTGTGTGTGTGTGGAGGGGTGCTTTAGATTTTGGTGCCTGGGCTGTAAATCCGGCCTTGCCCATCAGCATCTTTTTAACAGGACACCACAAAGCACACTAGTTTATATAGATATTACACAGCCTGAAATTAGACATATATTGCCACAGTTTGTTTAACTGCTAACTGCTGTGTAAGGGCTTCTGGATTGGAAAATAATATATGTACATATACATATACTGAGGATTGCAATACCTTTGCTTTACTGACTATAATTTCAGTTGTTTTTTTTATCTGCCAGCTGTTTTCATATTTTTGTCTCATTCTTGAATAAACTTATACACTTTTAACTGGATTAGAGCCAGTCTGGGATCTTGCTTGCATCTGCTATATTGACCTCTTCCAAAGGGCTCTCCAGCTACTTGCAGCGGTCCTGGACCAGAAGAACTGGCTGCAAGCAATGTTCTTGTTAGCCGAGGGGAAGACGCCGGGAACACTAGAAGTTGGACACATGTAAGTGCCTCTTGGTTTTCTTATCTAAGAGCAGTTTGGTCAGATATGTCTTCACCTACTGTAAACTGGGTAGTATATATAGGAACAACATTTGCCTGGGTGCATATTTGGCATTGAGGTTTGGTTTGTTTCTTATGTTTTACTTGTTCTAAAACACTATTGAAAGTTTCACAAGCCGGTGGGATTTTATGAGGTAAATAGTAATTTTTGATGGTTGCTGCAGCAGTGATAGTGGGCAGTGGGTTATTAGACATAGAAATGCCCCAGTAACTCTGTATTTTTTTATATGTTCTGTGAATTCCAATCCCAGAACATGAAGAGCCTGATGCCTTAAGCCACTGCTAATCAAAGACAAATACACATGTTCCAAATTGTGCAACACTATCCAGATGCCTTGCTTCCTCACACACTGCATTCTAGTCTACCCACCCTGGTATTACACATCTCATGGCTCCCCCTTACATGACTACACATCACTAAACTTCAGTATAACAGATGAGCACTCAGCTTAGATCAGGGGTGTCCAAACTTTGCTCTCCAGAGGTTTTGGAACTACATTTCCCATGATGCTCAGCTAGATAAAATGCTGGCTGAGCATCATCGGAAATGTAGTTCCAAAACCTCTGGAGAGAAAAGTTTGGACACCCCTGGCTTAGATAAAGAAGACTAGAGATAAAACTTATATACAGGAACTAAGAGACTAGAGACAATCATAAGCCACAGCGCCCCCTGTTGTGGGAGTACTGCACTGCAGACAATATTAACTAAATACTGACTAATTAGAACAAGGGACCAAGTATTACTTTAGAGACCATCCAGGAGTCATTTGCACATCTTCAGACATCATCAGGCTTGTAAAGTCATCAGCTAAGGTAGACAATTCTGGGTGATGACTTCAGCATGATTAGCAGATTACCTTACTGATGAGTTACTTCAAAAGCATGAACATCCAGTGAATGCCTCAATCTCAGTATTTCCCAAACCCAGTCCTCAGGACCCTTAACAGGCCACATATTCATTCTATCTTAAAGGGTCAGTCAACCCAAAAATAGTTTTAACTTATATCTTATAAGTTGCCATAGATCGTTTTTTTACAAATAAAGCATAGTTTTTACAGATATTCCGTTTGCAAGTAAAATCACTTACCTTACCGCCGCTGTCGTTTGAAAATGACCATCTGGCTCCGCCCCTTTTTCATCATCTGTGACATCATGATCTTATTATGATACCTGTAATTTTCTAACTTACTCGTAACCGACATTAGCGCATGCGCAATGCGCCTATTCTACTATTGGGGAACTTTTTCAGACCGGAACAAGCAGGCTTTTTTTTTAAGCTGCCAACTGGAATACAGTGATAAAAGAAAAAAAACAGACCCACATAACTAGAGGGATACTTGTCATTAGAAATGCAGCAGGAAACCAACATGGGAAGTGATTAATGCATATAAATAACGCATCATACACGCATGCACTGAATACCCATAATGCCCCACCTCAAATAAATGACTAATTTATTTACAAAATGTTGTGGGGTTTTTTTGGAAATCAAAAGGTTAATTTCACAAGTAAATTGCAATTGTTCTTTTATACTGTACAGTACAAAATGGCTATTGTATTAGTTATTTTGGATTTTTATAAGGTGTAACTGGTAGGTTTCTGGTTATTTCACAATGGGAATCACAGTTTACTTTAAAGTGATAGTAAATCCTAGTGTTTGTGAAACACTAGGATCGACCATTGTAACAAATAAAGGGGACTTTCATGCATGAAGTATAAAATACTTCATGCTGAAAGTTCCTTTATTTATTTCAAGCGTTCGCCACACTGAGCTGCTCAGGCAGCCCTCGGCAGAACGCTGTTTTGCTAAGAGGTGACGTTTCCACTGCTTAGCAAATAGCCGTGGCTTGGTGCCTGATTTCCAGCATCCACAGCTATTGGCTAAGAGGTGAAAACGTCACCTCTTAGCAAAACAGTGTTCTGCCGTGGGCTGACTCAGCAGCTCAGTGCAGCGAATACTTGAAACAAATAAAGAAGTTTTCAGCATGGAGTATTTTATACTTCATGAAATAAAGTCCCCTTTATTTGTTACAATGGTCAATCCTAGTGTTTCACAAACACTAGGATTGACAATCACTTTAAGTTCTGGTAACTATTGCTCGAGGTATCACTCGAGAGGAAAACCTTTACTTTCAATTAATTACAAGCGCCCAGTTGCTTACAATAGTATACTTGCCCTAGCAGTTTCACTCAAGCACAATTTACGCTAGAAATCTTTAACAAAATACTACTACACATATAAGGGCATATTTATCAATCTCCGTATGGAGCTTGATGCCCCGTGTTTCTAGCGAGCCTTCAGGCTCGCCAAAAACACCAAGTTATGAAGCAGCGGTCTAAAGACCGCTGCTCCATAACCTGTCCACCTGCTCTGAGGCAGCGGACAGCAATCAACCGGATCAGATATGATCGGGTTGATTGACACCCCCTGCTAGCGGCCGATTGGCCGTGAATCTGCAGGGGGCGGCATTGCACCAGCAGTTCACTGGAACTGCTGGTGCAATGCTGAATGCGGAGAGCGTATGCTGTCCGCATTCAGTGATGTCTGTCGGACATGATCCGCTGATCGGATCATGTCGGACAGACATTTGATAAATAGGCCCCATAATCTTCGCCTAAATGTGTTTAAAAATGCAGCTTTGTATTGCAGGGCAGGGACAAATCCATTTAAAAAAACTTGAATGTTATTTATATTATGCTCTTTGCTGTGGACAATTGTGGACAGATATAAATGAGCTCCTGCATATATCAAAAACTGTAAAAACTCAAGCATACAGCTCCGGACTAATTTTCTTTAAAAAGGACCTTTATTAATTACATCTGGGTTCCATGGCTTTTGAACAATGTTTTGGACCTCAAGTAGTGAAGCTCAGAGGAAGATCAGGGTTCGAAAATTTAACTTATTAAAAAAAAGCATGCTTAATAGAGTACACTGCAAATATTTTTTTTCTCAGTATGCATAATTACGGTTTTATTAGAAATTGCACTTTAAAGAGACATTAAACACTTTAAGATGGTAATATAAAATGTGTGTGTGTATATATATATATATATATATATATAAACTCTATACATTCATTATTTATTTTGTCCTCTTTTCCTGTAATTCCATTCTGAAATTGTGAGTTTTTCAGTTCCTGTTAGAAATGGAAGTGCAGAACACTGATATATTCAACACAGCCATTGGCTGCACACTAGGGTGACCTATTTATAACTGTCCCTAATGTAACCAAAGTTACAACATGGCAGCTCCCATTGTTTTATAGACAATAAGGGCCAGATTACGAGTGTAGTGCAAAATTGCGATTTTGCGAGCGTGGTATTTGTGCTTCACTCGTAATACCAGTGCACGCAATAGAGCACGCTTCCATAGGCTCCAACGGGAGCCTCGTTCTCATGCTGCGAAAAGGGTAAGTTGTGCAATGATGGCAGTAAATTGTAAATATATATGTATATATGTATGTGTTAACATGTGCTGTGTTCCTTGTTCAGAGAGGAATTGCCTGTTATTTCAGAGCTGGACTGACCATATAGGCGGGATCAGACTGATATACTACAGGAAAGTTCTACTATGTGAAAAGCATTACATGGCTAAAAGAAGCTGCACCCAGGTGGTAAATCGCCATAGAACAGGCTAACAATGGTATTGAGCGAGTTGTTCGTTCCTGTGAGTGTGCTTCTCTCTGTGTGTATTTAGTCTCCCTAAAGGAAAAAGGGAAAACCAGACGTGGACTCTTTGCTCAGTGTGCTTAGAGGAATATGGCTACACCTCACTGACGAGGCCCAATGAAGGCTGAAACGATCATCTGGGTTTGCTGTGTTCCTTGTTCAGAGAGGAATTGCTTGGTATTTCGGCTCTGGACTGACCGTAATAGGCGGGATCAGACTGATACCCAGGTGGTAAATCGCCATAGAACAGGCTAACAATGGTATTAAGCCAGTTGTTCATTTCTGTGAGTGTGCTTCTCTCTCTGTGTATGTATATATATATATATATATATACGTATATATATTTATATATTTACTGGGTACACACAGTTCCCATAGATCGCAATGTAAAGGCACTTTCAGTGCCTTTTTTTTTTTCAAACACCCACACGAACAAACTTTAGCCCCAAAAATTGCCTTGTGCACTTATTGCATTAAAAAATTTAAATGCTACAATTTTTATTTTTAATAAAATACACACCACGTATTTTGGGGGCATTTGGGGATCTGATCTCTGGTTAATTTTATAAGCGCTAATTTCTACCACAGGCTCGCAGTAGCAATAACTAGCTACTTGTAATTTGCTTGTTTGCGGGGCACCCAATAAATTAGCACTCCACTTGTAATCTAGCCCACTTAGGGCTAGTTTTCATTGAGGTGGTACAGTTGGGCAACGTGGTAAAAACATTTATCTCTATTAAAGTCTATTAAGAATTTTTATGTTACCACCAGTTTCCAAACTTTACCATCTCAATGTAAACTAGCCCTTATTTCGTTAATATTTAAACAGCTAATTAAACTTTAGAAAATACATATACATGTTATTATCAGACTAATCTTTTCTTTGAATGCATCTTTATATCTAGCATTTTTTTTGTGTTTAACGTCCCTTTAAGTTTAAGGTGCCTTTTGTTTGCCTTTGCCTGTAATTTACCTCTATAGACTGTGCTTTTTGCACTTTGCCTGTACATGAACATACCTATTAAAATGGGTTGAGTCTCCAGGAATATCAGGCTTCATTATCATGACTTTTTTATGCACAATGGCATCCTTATCTATATATATATATATACAGTATATTCAGGCCAATACATAGGTAGTGCAATTTTTTCCGTCGCAAGATTAGAGCTAAACATACAATAGAACAAGCTATTATGCTATAGTTTGTTCCCAGGTTGAGCGCTTCTCTCTTTTTATTTATGCTAATTATGACACTTGGGGAAGTCTCCCTAAGTGTGATACGGGAATCCAGACGTGGACCCGTTGCTCAGTGTGCCTAGAGGGATATGGCCGCACCTCACTGATGAGGCCCACGAGAGGCCGAAACGTACGTCTGGGGTTTTGCTGTTTCTCTTGTTCAGAGAGGGATTGCCTGGTATTTCGGGGCTGGACTGTACTGTGAGGTCAGGATCAGACTGATATGCTTCAGGAAAATTCTTCTTTGTGAAAGGCACTTGTTGGGCAAAAAGAGGCTGCTTCTTGGGTGGTAACTAGCCATAGAACAAGCTATTATGCTATTGTTCGTTCCCAGGTTGAGCGATTCTCTCTTTTTATTTATCCTTATCTATCTATATAGAGTATATTCAGGCCAATACATAGGTAGTGCCATTTTTTTCGTCGCAAGATTAGAGCTAAATGGGATGAAATGTCCAATATCTTAAATGCTATGAGGCTGGTTTGACAAGCAATTGTGAAAATATTTAAGAGACCATCGCCTTTACAAGCATTGTGTCGATTGCAAGACAATCGTGTCACTGTCTTTGACTGGTTGATTGCTAGATGAAACTGCAACATTTTATGATAGCATGTCTCTTTACATGTGTGTATATGTGTATATATATATATATATATATATATATATATATATATAATATTTCACAGGAAGTATATTAATTGCATCTGATCAGCTCTTATTCAAGTCTTATTTTCCATTATTATATGTTGCCAATGTTACATAGATTTGGTTTCTCTCTTTCTTTATGGTCATACCTTTTTTGTTTATTATATAACATTTTAAAATTTTTATAGTGTATAAAAATAAAATGTTTGAGAACAGTGTGACTGTTACACAAGTACATAAAAGCGTTTTTTTGTGTGCTAAAGTCTGGTACCTGGACAGCATAAATGGGAATGAAAATGTGCCAATGCCACTCATTTAGTAACGGAGAACTGTTATGAGCTCTTATTTAACCCCTCTGGGTTTTTTTGTCACTATATGAACATTCTGCTTCCCCACCTGCGGTACACCCTAAATTCCATTATATGGTACTCTCCTGAATTTCCCATAATGCTTTACACTCCCTGTATGAGACATTCAAACACCACAGTACATTGCATCCCAAAACAGTGCACAATCTTCACTATTTCTTCTCCCCTCAGCTGCGTCTCCCGCCTTAGATCACAGAATGACTCCATCTACTAACTCCAACAAATTTCCCCACGCTGTGTCTCTGCATCTACTAGGCCTTGCCTCATTTATTCAGAAATGAGCAATTGCCATGGCAATGACAGGCCTCACTTGGCATCTCTCATCTGAAAGTGTAATGATTCTGCAAAGCCACAGTCCCACGTACGCCTCCCAAAAATACAAATTGCCTTTCCATACTGATCCTATCACTGTCAAATTGTACTGCAGCTATAGATTTATATGAAGCAACTCTAAAAAGGTTTTGTTGTCAATTGCTTTGTACTAGAATTGCCTCACCCTTATGTTCTAATAATTAATACAACAGGAAAATCCAATTTGTAAATAGATTTATTTCCCATTTTATGCAGCACTTGTTGTGTGTTTATGTTTAGTGGTCACCTGTTTACAGGCTGAGAAACTTTATCATCTAAACAAATGCAGGGAGAAAAAAATCTTACGCTTAACTGCCCTTGATTTGCCAAGGACCCTTAAATTGATCTACTTTTTCCACAGCCTTGATATCCTGCAGTGATATCAGCTCACTTATTAAAGAGCTAGGAGGAGCTGTGAATCTAGCGGCAACCTTAATATGTCTCAAGGTCACCAATGGGTTCCTGGGGCAAAAAGACATTTAGATATACAATGCAAATGGTATGAGTACAGTCAGTATGAGATGAGGACAAAAGGATGAGACAAGTCAGTTACTTAGATTTCCTTATCCCCTTAGCCATTCGTTAACCCTTTCCCACCAGGACTAATTTGTCTACATCGAAACAAAGTTCTGATGTAAACAAATTGAAATCCCACGATCATTCATGTCATCGCGTGATTTCAATGATGGGATCTGGTCAGTGGGCGAGTGTCTATGACACAAGGCACGCCCTCCAGCCCGCAAAACCATTTACCAAGACGCTATGGCTTCAGTACAGCCAAACGGCTAGGATGTTCCATGTCATTTTAAATAACTTTCCAAAGTATTACTGTTATCTAATTTGTTTAGTTCTCTTTGTATATTTTGTTTAAAATTATACTTAGGTAGGCCTAGAAGCTGCTGATTGGTGGCTGCACACATATGCATCTTTTCATTGGCTTTCATCTAACTCCAAGAAGTGCTTTGCTGCACCTTCATCAAAGAATACTAATCGATTGAAGCAAATTAGATAATAAAAGTAAATTGGAAAGTTGTTTAAAATTGTATGATCTAGCTAAATCATGAAATAATATTTTTTTGGATTTCATGTCCCTTTAATATGTTTTCTTCGTTGTACCAACAATGAATTGAAACATCTTTAACTGCTGTTCTTTTAGAAACATAATAGAAATGTTTGAGTTTAACTTCCATTTTAGAGTCACTTCGCTAACCCTGTGTCGATGAGGGGGTTTAAATCATAAAATTCAGTGATGCCAATGAAAAGATCTCAATGGTTTAAAGTGGAACTGCTGCTGGACAGGGCCGGACTGGGAATAAAAAGCAGCCCTGGAAAAATATGAAGACCAGTCTATTTTCTGTTGATTCGGTAGAATGCACATGCCCTATTTTTCTCAAAGGGGATTACTGGCATATTCCTTCCCCAATATTTTTTCAGAATTAAATATTACTTTGCATTAAATAAAATGCCAGATTGATGTTATATAGGCACCCTACAACCAAAATGCACCCATTAATCACCCCTTAAAATTGTAGCTTTCCAGCCCCAGCTGCTGCAGCCCACCGGGAAATCTCCTGGTATCCTGGTAGGCCAATCCAGCCCTGCCTCTGGACCTTGTTTCCCTACCCTGTTCCTACCTCTATATTATTTTCCCACTTACCTCTCTCCTTGTCCTTGGTAGAAGACTAGGCATATAAAAACTAGATTGGAAATTCAGGAATCTGGAACCTGTGAAATTTTGGTATGCAGCAATAATGAATGCAGGTGCCAATGCCAATTCTATAATTTACTTTGTTTTGTTTTTTTTTATTTCCAGCATTACTAAACATTATCAAAAGGGAAAAAAATGTGTTGTTAAAGGTTATACCCAAGGTATGTACCACAATGTGTAGCGCTATGGATAGAGATGACATCATTGATGATGTGTAAATGAGTGCATGATGTTCACAAGTACATAACGCATATGGATTTAGTACTTTTTTACCACGAATTTGCAGGATTTAGGTAGAAATCTATTTGTTGTACAGAATGCATTGTATTGACAGCTTTCCTGTGCGTGCATGTATTCTAACATCACATCATCTCAATCAACCTGTGTGCTTAATTTACAGACTAGATATTAACTATGCTGTGTATGTTGTCAATTATTTTTGTAGCTCTAAACACACTAAATGGGCAAACAAACAAAACCCATATCTTAAACACTGTGTGCAATTAAATAACATAGGGAGGGTTGTTGTGCTTGTTTGTTTCTTTGGATATCAACTCTAAAGCTCTCAGAATATTGCAATTAGCTACCATTTTTATGAGCTCTGCAAATAGAGAATAATGTTAGCTCTTTGTTTCTCTGAGTGTGTGTGCGGCATCATATACATTGACTGCTATTTCGCTTTTAACGTTACTAGGTAAAAGCCAACTAGCAAAACATTCTATTATTCCTGTGTGTGTCCAGGCAGGGTATGAAACAGCCAAATAACAGGCATCTGTCACTGAGCCGCAACTTGTAGGTGACTAAACACGCAGTACGGCTTCAGAGGCAGAAAGGCTGGTAAAATAAATTAGTAATAAATGAGTTGCTGTTTAATAAAACAATTATCTCGCCCAAGGCTCCTAGAATAATCAGCTCTGCCTTACAGCAGTAACCTTAGGAAATAATTTTAGGTTTAGCTGTATGTAGGTCTGACACCGATGATAATATACACACGGGGATTGCGAGTGGTTTTCTTCACTCGCTCCCCTGTACCTAAGGAACATATTAATCCATGTCACTGTTTTTAGAAATGCAATGACAGAAATACACCTTTATTGTAATGTGGCTTTTTTTTTTTTTTTTTTTTTTTTAATGAGCGTCTGGGATGCGGGCTTCATTCTCAGCAACTGAAAAACCTAACAAAACACCTTTTTACATTAGGGAGGTGAGGTTTGCTGCTGGCTACATTTGTACACAGAAGTCTCTAAGCCAGGACTCAGCCAGCTGGGAAGAAAGAAAGCAAATTTTCCCTTTTTTTTATTCACTAACTTCCCAAGCCCAATTATGCACTCGGATTCATACGAGTTTCACAAACAAATAACAGAGCCCTGCAGAGTTTTTTTTTAAATCCAGCAGCGCACAACCAATTCAATGGCATTGAAGGCTTGAAGCTTGATCAATTCTTAATCACAGAGGAGAAAAGAATTATTCTCCGATTACAGTGCCTGCGCTGTTAGCATGCCGCCTGCAATCATTTTTTTCCCTTTAAAGAACGGCATAGGCTGGCTTTTATTGACTCCCCACTTGCAAAATGTTTATGGCTTGTTAATATATATTTACCCCTCTACTTTTGCCTGCAAATCAACAACACTTAGCACAGTTTGGTTACACAGTGTCCAGAGGAAATGGCAGGAGGTTAGAATGAAGGCAAGCTTAGGAGATCAATATAAGGCTGATTAGAGAGATGGGACCAAATTCACGGCTCTTAGATACAACATGGGGAGAGCAGGCTCTGGGCTGGCACTAACTCTCCTGGATAATACAGTTGCAGTCTCTCGGAGAACAGTTTTCGTATCAGGCATTAAGGAGCAAAAGCTTCTGAGCTGCTTGTTTCTCCACTGCTAATGTAGTCGTGTTTCAGATAATCCAGCAAAGGGGTTAACTTGATAATAACTCTAAAGACAACAAAACTCACTGGTAGTCTAAATGAACAGAAAGAGATCTGTAATTTATTTTATATCTGCCAGCAGTTAATGCTGTAGACTATTATACTGTGACCATCTAATGAAACAGCTTTAACTGGTTTAATAACATATGAAACCATTCTGTTTATAGTAACTACCCTGGTTTGATGAGCAGTACATTTACAACAGATACATTTTGATATCAATATTTTGTAGAATTAAAATGAAGGAAAAAAAAATAGAAAATGTGCTATATCAACATTTACACATATACATAACAGTTTTGTTTAGAGGCCACAAGATAATGTGTTAGGTACATTTATTATTATTCTCTGTAAGCAAATACAGGTAACCTGCTGATATTTAATCTATTACATTGTTTTTAATGTAAACCACATCATGTGCATTTATTACTGTATAAAGCAATTCATTTCTCATGTTGAAAAGCTTTTATTAATATATATTCTTTTTTTAACAGCATTTATTAGAATACTGTAAACAATATGATCACAAAACTATATGTACAGGTTATATACAGCTGCAGAATTCTCTTTCTTCTTTTTTTTTTTTGTGGAATGGGGAAAAACAATGTTTGATGTTTATTTAATTAATGAGTCTCCCCCTGCAGAAGCATTTAAAGGAGGTCACATGTACAAGCAGAAAGCAAGTTTTTTTTCTGTCTCACCAGCAATACATGATCATTAGTATTATGTGACTCATTTTCATTT